>NC_036638.1:18920801-19220801 GCF_002806865.2 Cucurbita pepo subsp. pepo
ATATGAGTTTGGTTCTATGAGCAGGGTAACTTCTACTACATATTGAAGCAGCAAGAGCATGATCGTGGAAAAACTGGCTTTCGGTTTAGCATATCTGCCCCATCATAAACCTTGAATTTTGGCGAGGTTTGATAGATATTCAGGTTTGATTGAATTTGTTTCTTTTGCTCAATGACGGTGTCCTTGCTGAGTTATCAGTTTGGACTGGATCAAAATAATAATAATAATAATAATAAGTTTCCTTTTAAACATTTGGGGAAGTGAAAAAGAAAGGAAAAAATAAAAGAAAAAAAAAGAAAACTTTTCTCTTCAACCACGAAGAATAGAAGAATAATATGACTTGTGATGATGTATTGCAACAGGTTATGGAGGTCTCCCCTCGCATTTGGTTTCATCGATCCAAATGGGAGGATGAATTTTTGTAACTCCATCAATGAGATTGGACTATTTTGTTTCATATCCTATATGATTTCTGGTTTTCCTCCACTCCACCAGGTACTTTATGCACACCATTATCAATTTTCTTTTGATAAGAGTCCACGTCCTTTATGCCTCCATTTTTTTTTTTTTTTTTTTTTTTTTTTTTTTTTTTTAGTTTGAATTTTTAAAATGTAGAATTATGTTATAAAATTGATGTATTATATTATAAAATATTTATTATATAATAATAACTATCAGAATTTATATTTTAAATTGTGCTCATAAAATTAGTTAATAACAATTTATATTCAAAGTTGATGACTATATTTAGTTTTATGGTACAAAAAGTTATTATCAAACTCATTTTTTAATNCTAATTCGATAAGGAGACAACTTGGAAATAGTTTACTTTCTTCTCTAAAATATACTTTGAAGGTTGATAAGAGGAATTCTGCAGGGAGGCCAACTAGAGGATATGCTTTTGTTTCTACTAGTCAAATTGGTGGCCTCGCACCTGATCACCGGAGCTTGCGCTTTGTGCGACAGGTTTTCATCATTTCCTTTTGGTTCTCTTGTAACAATAAAAGACTTTCCCCAGCTTTTGTGTAGTTATCGATTTTCTGTTCCCATATTTTAACAGGAATTTGATCTACGTTATGCCATTCCTCTCGGCTTTGATCGTGCTGCCATGAACTTTGGAGTTTCTGCTGGTGTTGTCTTGCCTTGGGGAAATGGATTCATGAACAAGCCATCGCCCCTTCCCGAACGCTTTTTCTTAGGTGGTGATTTCTCTCCAGTATGCACCGTCGGAGGCCCAACAACTGTATGGGGTTTTAAGACACGTAGGATGGGGCCAACTGAGCCGAGGCGGGAAGTGAGGGGCGAAAATAATCAGGGTGAAAACAGTGATTCTCCTGGAAGGGATTTTGTCGGAGGGGATCTTGCTGTGACCGCGTTTGCTGATCTTTCGTTCGACTTCCCAANATTACTTATGTTGAAATCAGTTACCACATGAAAATATAAAATGCGAAAATCTCAATTTAAANGTTGAAATCAGTTACCACATGAAAATATAAAATGAGAATATATAAAATACGAAAACCTCCAATATAATTTGAGTTATTTATTCCTTTGGTATGTACGTAGGGTGGTGCCTATATGGTGCAAATTCTCAGCCAAGGGCAATTACAATTTAAAACGCAAGGTGCAAAGTATATGTATTTTCACCTGATGTGTTTGATCATAGCTGTGTGTGTGTCGAGTTCTTGAAACATTCTCCTCTCCTGCCCGGTCGGGTGAGGCTGAAAAACCTTGAATTCAAACACGAGAAGAGATTACAATCACGAAAATGTGTGAACAGATCTATTTAAGAAGCAGAAAGCATTAGAAGAACTCACTAATCATGTTTTCCATCATGGAACTGGGCATTTCTTGAAGACTTGAAAGTTTCTAAAAATTTCTTGGCNTAATCAGGGTGAAAACAGTGATTCTCCTGGAAGGGATTTTGTCGGAGGGGATCTTGCTGTGACCGCGTTTGCTGATCTTTCGTTCGACTTCCCAATTCGCTGGTTAAGAGAACATGGAATCCACGGACACATCTTTGCTGGTGCAGGAAATCTTGCAAAGTTGACTGAGAATGAGTTTCGCAGTTTCTCTTTTCAGAAGTTCTTGGAAACTTTCCGTACCTCAGTAGGAGCTGGGATTGTGCTTCCAACAAGACTCTTCCGCCTAGAGGTCAGTCACGATCTCTGACTTGTGTTTCATTATTTAGATACATAATTTATTGGCCTGGCTCTGATCTCTGTTTTTACGTGTATCCCATGCAATGCCATGCTTGCTGTTTCCTTTTTATTATTCTTCTATCAAACAGAAACAACACCGAAACATCGTTGTAGGTTGCCTTTCGATTTGATTCGTATTTGCTACTCATATATGAGTTTGGTTCTATGAGCAGGGTAACTTCTACTACATATTGAAGCAGCAAGAGCATGATCGTGGAAAAACTGGCTTTCGGTTTAGCATATCTGCCCCATCATAAACCTTGAATTTTGGCGAGGTTTGATAGATATTCAGGTTTGATTGAATTTGTTTCTTTTGCTCAATGACAGTGTCCTTGCTGAGTTATCAGTTTGGACTGGATCAAAAAAAAAAAAAAAAAAAAAAAAAAAAATGATCTATTTAAGAAGCAGAAAGCATTAGAAGAACTCACTAATCATGTTTTCCATCATGGAACTGGGCATTTCTTGAAGACTTGAAAGTTTCTAAAAATTTCTTGGCCTTCTGCAGTTCTTGGTTCTGCCTTGACTTATCCCAATTATGTTCAGCCGCCAATATCTCAATTACTCGAGGCAATGCGTGGTTAGCAGCATGTGTGTCAAGGAATGCGAGACGTGATCTTCTGGCGATGAAATCTACTGCAGATTCACAGTACTCGTGCCGAGCACAGTATGCAACCTCGGCTTCCAAGAAGGGGTAACCATGAGCTAATCGCTTCCCCAAACTCTCATTCTATCATAAAAAAGAAAAAAAACTGGATCAATTCTTGAAAACTGGACTATAAACAGGCTCTACAAGCTAAAGGTCATCATTTTTATAGAATATATATGCCTTTAGCTTCTCCATTGATGTTAAATCTCGAGTTTGCTTTACACCGAATGGTGTGTATCATTGTAACAGTCTAAGTCCACCGCTTGCAGATATTGTCTTTTTTGGATTTTCCCTTGGATTTTCCTTTTTGGGCTTTCCCTCAGTTTTAAGACGCGTTTTAAAAACCTTGAGAGGAAACCCGAACGGAGAAGTCCAAAGAGGACAATACTTGCTGGTGGTGGGCTTGAGCCGTTATAAATGGTATTAGACCCAGACACCTAGCGATGTGCTAGTGAGAAGGCTGAGCCCCAAAGGGGGTGGGCACGAGGCAGTGTGCCAGCAAGGACACTGGTCCCCAAAGGAGGATGGATTGGGGTCCCACATCGATTAGAGTAGGGAATGAGTGTCAGCGAGTACGCTGGGCCCCGAAGAAGGGGGATGGATTGTGAGATCCCACATCGGTTGGGGAGGAGAACGAAACATTTTTTATAAGGGTGTAGAAATCTCTCCCTAGCAGGCGGTTACAATCATTTTATAGAATATATATGCCTTTAGCATTACACCATTACACCCTAGCAATGTATAGAGAGAAACACAAATCATTTTATAGAATATATATGCCTTTAGCATTACACCATTACACCCTAGCAATGTATAGAGAGAAACACAAACCTGGGCTATAGCAGCCACTCTTTCAGCTAAAACACCATACGCTTGTGATAAATGTCTTGCAGCTGCAGTATCCATAACGCCGGGGACAACTTTACCTCCAAGAGTCGTCTTCTTCATACGTAAATATTGTTGAGCTAAGACAGTAAAATATGCAGGTTCCCATCCATCTCCACCAACTAGCCGCAGCTTGTCAGTTACACATTCATTTGTTGGCTTCAGCTTTCCAGACTTTATGGCTGCACTAACAGCATCTTCTGCCATGCTGAAACCAGTTCCAATCAGAACTATAATTGTGGTAAAAAAAAGAGTATGAAGACCGTATAGACCAGATAATTTTAATCACAGCCAAGATAATAGTACCCCCGATAAGTAGTCCATTTCCCACCAGTAATTGTGACAAATCCAGGATAATCTTCACAAACAACATGTTCTCTTGAAACATTCTCGGTACTTTTAGCTGACGGATCTATAGCCAAAGGACGAATACCACTCCAAGCTGAGAGAACATCTGTTCGCCGCACCTAAATTTCCAAAGGAATTGGGTTTGGGTTCCAATGAAGACTATATAAAACGAATGAAATAGAATCATAATTGTCTGTCTAGTGCAAGTGAAGCTAACTAGAACAATATAAACAACTTTTCAGGGACTAGAGAGGACTTGAACATTGAAATGTATACATAATCCATAAATTATCCATCAGGCACAATCCGAACCTATTAAGCAGTTAAAATGATATCACTAATCAACATGTGTAACAGGTGACTATTAGTTCCAAAGATCGACTACAAAACAGATAATAAACGACCGTCTGAGTTATCTTTGAACTTATTATCCTTCACATGCAAACTAGGTGTAAAGAGGAGTCAGATACTAAATCTAAAGAACTCTGAGATCTCACATCGGTTGGAGAGAGGAACAAACCATTTCTTATAAGAGTGTGGAAACCTCTCACTAGCAATCGCATTTTAAAAATCTTGAAAGGAAGTCCAGAAGGGAATGCTCAAATACGACCCTTGGACAATATCACTAAAGCAAACCCAAATTCTTTCAACTGTTTCGAAACTTAACACAGACATTCATACAAGCAAATTATATTGAAAAAGAACAAGAAAATTGTAATTTTCACCCAACTAGAACAAAGCAGGTATTCTAATCAATCAAATACCTTTTTTGGTAAGAATACAGAATCACATACCTTCACGTTAAGGTAACCAGAGATTGCATCCAGTATAAACTGGATTTCATCCTCGTGAGGCTCAGGAAGCATAGTGATGTCTGCGTTGGAATCTGTGGTTCCAGCAACCGTTCGTCCTAACCATGGCAGCATAAAAACCACACGCCCGTCCTTAGTCATGGGAACAATTAGACCCATTCCTTCGGGAGAATAATAATCAGGGAGAACCACATGGACACCACAGCTGGGACAGATCACAGCCACTGCCTCTTTATCAACCATCTTTCTCACTGAATCACAAAATGGTCCAGCAGCATTGACAATCACCTTTGCATAGGTATCAAACTCTTTACCTAGAACAAATAAATAGTTAGTGAGGATCAGATAAATAAAAGGAATGTATAAGCCAGTCTAGACTTTTATTCATCATTCCAATACTTGCTCATTTGTGTAATTTCAACTAGCATCTACTGTCATCTTACTATGTCAATTATGCCGAACACAAACCCATGTGAAACCTTAATTCCTGTTGAGGATGGTTGTTAGAGGAGTCTCACATCGACTAATTAAGAGGTTGATCATGGGTTTATAAGTAAGAAATACATCTCCATTGGTACGAGGCATTTGAGGTATTTTGGAAAAATAAAAAAACAAAGTCACGAGTGTTCATGCTCAAAGTGGACAATATCATACCATTGTGGAGGTATGTGATTCCTAACATGATATCAGAGTCATGCCCTTAACTTAGTCATGTCAATAGAATCCCCAAATGTCGAACAAAGAAGTTGTGAGCTTCGAAGATATAGTCAAAAGTGATTCAAGTGTTGAACAAATGGTGTACTTTGTTTGAGGGCTCCAGAGGAGTCGAGCCTCGATTAAGAGGAGGTTGTTGAGTGCTCAATAGGCCATAGGGGAGGCTCTATGGTGTACTTTGTTTGAGGGAAGGATTGTTGTTAGAGGAGTCCCACATCGGCTAATTAAGAGGTTGATCAAGGGTTTATAAGTAAAAAAAGTATCTCTATTGATATAAAGTCTTTTGGGAAAATCAAAAGCAAAGCCATGAGAACTTATACTCAAAGTGGACGGTATCATACCATTGGGGAGGTACGTGATTCCTAACAATTCCATCTTCCAACAAGAGATTATTGCAGGGATCTAAAATCAATATAGGAAATTGATCAACAAACAATAGTGTTTCTAGGCTTCTAGACATGAGTTCAAGATGATAATTTGACTGAGCCCTCTGTTCTCAACTGATGTCCAATCCTTCAACAGTAATTGCCACAAGGCAACAAAAATCAAGTGGGGAAAGAGTACGAAGAAACTTTTTTCTTTTCTAATCCTGAAAATTCCAATTCAAGTAAAACTAAAAGCACCCACATGAAACTGCCCAGAAAAATTCAATAGAACTGGAAAAAAATAAAAGGGGCTTCCAAAAAACTCAACTCAGATATAGAAGATTGCATTAGATGTGATTGGCACCTGACAAATTGTCACGAATCCGCGCACCAATAATTCGATCACTACCCTCATCCTTCAAAAATCCCACAACTTCAGCATAGTTAAGCACCGCCGCACCAGCCAGAGCGGCAGTACAAGCCAGCCCCACATTAACCCGCGAGTCATTCATCTGCCCATCGTAGTACACCACAGTGCCTTTCAAACTTCTTCCCTGGCCGTTCGTAGCCAGGGTAGGGAAGAGCTCCACAGACTCTCGAGCGGAATAGTACCTTGACAAGTGTAAGAGGCAAGGACCAGAAACAAAATCGTGCATCTTCAACCCAATCCAATAGTAAACGACCTCGAACCAGTCAAAACACGGCGTCATACACGGCAAAACATGGCATAGATGTGGTGCATTTTCGATGAACTGCTTTCGCTCTTTAAGCGCATGAAACACCAGTTTAAGCCCCTTATAATCCAAATTAAACACTGCGTTCTCCACATACCGCACGCCTGAGAACGAATAGAAGGAATTTCAGCTTCCATTAACTCAAAAACGGAATAAATCTTAATCCTAAATCGACATTCGGTCCATTCGTATCCAAAATTTGAACAAATGAACAACAACAGAACTTCAGATTCTTTAAATTCACAATACCTCCATGAATGAGCTTCGTCGAACGCGAAGACGTACCGGAACCGAAATCCTCGCGCTCAACGAGGCCAACACGAAGTCCACGAGTAACAGCATCGAGGGCGACGCCACAGCCCGTAGCGCCTCCGCCGATGACGAGAATGTCAAAAGGATTTAAAGAACTAGCCCCGATCAGAGCCGACTCCTGGACTGATCGCCGCGGAACGACTGCAGTTGGATCATTTATCTTACTCCTGTAGGATTCAAGCGCCTGATCACTGGTACCACGGTCATTGGAGGAGAGAGAATGCTGAAGAATAATGGAGCCGCCAGCTGCGGTGGCTACGACGGCGACGGCGACGGCGAGCTTACTCAGCCGTGAGACGGTGGCCATGATGGCTGTGACTCAGACACAGGATTAGCGGGAAAAAAAAAAGGGGACGATACCGTGGCTTGAAAGGGACTCGTAATGAATTTATGAAAATAAATATAAATATAAATAAAATAAAATATAAAGAGAAAAGGAATATATTATCGTGATAAGCATGCAATGAAATTTTATTTTCTCTTATTTATTTATTTATTTTTAACTAATTTCTATATTAAATATATATATTTTAATTCAAGTGATGTTTTCCGTGGGTTTAAAGTTATTTTGAATATAATTTTGTTATTATCGATAAATGCTAAAATTCACAAACTACAAAGTTAATAATAAAAGTTTATTATTTTATTATTTTATTATTTTATTATTTTATTATTTTATTATTTTATTATTTTATTATAGTCCTTAAAATTTTCAATTATTTATATCAATTTATTAGTATTATGCTACACAAATTTATTATAAACTTCTTTTTAATATTATTAGGGTGAAATTATATTAAAAAGTTTCAAATAAAATATGTATTTCACTCTTATTATTATTATTATAATCATTGTAAAATCAAATAAAGTACATTGGGACAATTTAAAAATGATTATGAAAAGGGATAAATTTAAATATTTATTAGAAGATGAAGAATAGTGTGATTAAAAGAATCAAATAAATATATAATGAAAGTATAGGTAGCCTTAAAATAAGGAATATAATTAAAAAATATGGAAAAGAGATAAAAATATGAATAAAACTTAAAAGATGGACTGTGAAGGAAATATTACATGCCAATTTTACATTTAAAACATAATAAATAAATTAGATAGACAATTAATGTTTTTTTCTTTTTTTTTTCTAAAAACTATTACCTAGTCGGTCAAGATTCGTCATTAAAGGCATAATAAAACAAAACACATTGGAAAAGCGTCTACAGGTAAAGCATCTTATCCATATAATTGCTTGTCACCTACGCTTTGCCATCCATTCAAATTTTACGAACCAAAGTAATGGTATCATGATAAAAGAGTTGACGAAAGGGGATGAGCCAAACAGGGAGTCTACGGGAGGGGTTTCATCTAACAGAGACTCTTGGAACAGTTGGAGTAATCAATATCCAAGTAAGTGTACTGGGGACCGTCATATTTGAACTCGTGACACAAGGATTTTCAGCCTGTCGATTCGCTAGTTCATTGATAGACGAAATTCTCTCTTTATTATCTCGTGCAAAAATGCAACAAATGATGAGTTTTGTTGTGTTCTCACGAACCATGGGAACGTCGAGATCCCAAAGGAGCAAAAGACGGTTTTATAACGAATGTGTGAATTTTAACTAAATTATATGTATTCAATTGAAACTAAAAAAAAACTATAGAGGTATAAAATTAAAACTAAGAACCAAATTATTTTAGCAAATTGATAATAAAAATAGAAGAGATTGTTAAATAAATAATTGCAAGGTTGACCTGATGAACCGGTGAAAGGCATTTGGAGTTTTGAATATTCTAGGCATCGAATTAAACTTTTCATATTGTTTTTTTCTTAAGGAGAAACCTAAGTAATGTTTCTATCAGTCACAGCAAACATAGTCTATAAATGCAGCATATGGTTTAAAGGGGAACGAATGTTTCACCATTTTCATCTCTGTTTAACGTTACACTTCAAACTGAAAATACCAACAAGCCAAAGCAAATAACAAAGCCGAACACTGCCCGACTTGCCAAAACTATACACGGATCACACCGGGGCAAGCTGTTTTGTTTTTTTTGTAAAATAAGCTTCGGCTGATAAAATAATTCATGTCGCAGCTGAGTTCCGATCATGATGAAGTGGGTCGTGGCAATCGCTTCGCAATCTCCTGTCAAACCAAATAGAGAAGAAATGGTTGAACTCGAAATGTATTTGAACTGAAACAGTTGAAGGAATCTACAAAGCCATGGATTTTTATTGACCCCTCTAGAGATGAGTGATATACATTCCAAGAGAAACTTTAGATGGAAACGAACTAGGGTCTCATCGAGTGAGCACGACAACTATGGAACATCGTCACATAAATCAAGCAGGGAAAGTATGTAATCAAAGGAAAAGAAGATATGAACAAAAAAGACCATGACATTGTTTTTTTTTTTTAAATCCAAATTATTTGCTGTTTCATAAAGCGTCTAGTAGAAGCACAAATTAGAGAGAGGGACGTAAAATAAAACATGCACCACAGACGAATTTGACTGTGGGAAAAAAGCATTCGAATCCAACAAACAATAAACAACAAATCAGCGAAGAGCTAACAGTCAGAAAATTTCCAATCGAAATTGTTGTACTTGTTCATTCAGATGTTCACCTCTTAAAATATCCCATATACGTAGGTGGGAACAAGTGAAGGAGTCAGATTTATGGTGCGGTGTGGGGAACAGGTGAAGNTGTTTCATAAAGCGTCTAGTAGAAGCACAAATTAGAGAGAGGGACGTAAAATAAAACATGCACCACAGACGAATTTGACTGTGGGAAAAAAGCATTCGAATCCAACAAACAATAAACAACAAATCAGCGAAGAGCTAACAGTCAGAAAATTTCCAATCGAAATTGTTGTACTTGTTCATTCAGATGTTCACCTCTTAAAATATCCCATATACGTAGGTGGGAACAAGTGAAGGAGTCAGATTTATGGTGCGGTGTGGGGAACAGGTGAAGGAGTCAGCTTTATGGTGTCGCACCGCAGAACCTTTATTCTAATGGTGGTGGATGGTAAGAGGTGGTGGAATAATTCCGTTGGTGGAATAATTCCTTGTCGAAAGAAAAAATCTATATTTGACAGAGTAGAAAGCAACGTGCGACTTGAAGGACATGATTTACTGTGGATTCTTACGCCCACCATTTTATATTATATAGGAATGAAGATGCTCTTGACTCGACATTGTTTGTAGATGGGATGACCTGTTACATGCTAGAGCTTATCGAGAAGAATTAAGTTTCTTTTTTTAAGATTTAGAAAGAAAAAAGTCAATTATCCATTCAATATAATATTGAATGAATGCTCGAGCACTCAGATACTTTCATGAGTCCATATACAAAGTATCTTCCTCCTCCGAGCTCGAGTTATGGAAGAAGGAACCGAGAAGAAAGTATCAACAACAACAGGTTTTATTACGGAACAACTCATGATGTCTTTTGCTTATGTTCAATATATAATGACGGAGTTGAAGACAAGATATTCATATGAGAAACCACACTTTAAGGGTGGCATTGATCAATCATGACAATATAGAATCACCAATAGAAACCTAAGATGAACGTTCAAACAGCACGAAAACCGATTCGACACTTTATGGAGTTAGAATAATGTTAGACACAACCAAACCACCAGCAAACAGCTGGGGTGTTCCAACTTCACACCTAGAGGAGTTCAACACTATCACCAATAGAGAATTGGTCAACTACAAAGAATATCATTAAGTTTACTGGTTATGACAATGAATTAAACAACACTCAGCAATATTCAAATATCATTCACATGCACTATAAAAACACGGGCGGCAGAAAATAATAGAACTGTTTAATACTACTCTGCCTACAGTGGATATCACAAAAATAGCTATACACAATGGTCTACCTCAAAAAGGCAACTATGAAAGTAATAATAAAAGGATACAATCAGGAATACCTCAAACAGCTCATTTATATTATCTGCAGTCTTAGCAGATGTCTCAATAAAGAACATTCCATTCTTCTCTGCATACTCAGTCCCATCCTTCAAAATTGAGACATAATTATCTCAAATTAGTGAATTTTAAATACTTTTTGCCCATTTTGTAAAAACAAAACAAAGAATAAATAGAGAAGATGGGAGAAGTAAAATGCATTCGATCGAATAACACTGAATTTACCTGAATGGATACTTTCCTTTTCTCTTGGAGATCAGCTTTGTTACCGACCAATGCCAAAATGATATCAGGGCTGCCATGCTTTTGCAGCTCCTGTAAGTGTCCAATACGAATCGTGAAGATTGTGATTAGTTAAAGGATAACCAGCTGAAAACGAACACATTAATGAAGGCGTTGTTTAGGTTTTTCCCTCTTGAAAAATCATGGCATACATTCAAACAATCCCCTTTTCTATGATTTTCTACTCAAAATAGGACTGTACTTTGTTAACATGATCAGCATTCATTGATTTGAAGCCAGAAAACGTATAATGAAAAACTGTATTGTCTCCAATGGAAACTTCCATAACAGCACTTTTTTTGTTGGAAACTGATTAACAAAGAAGACCCATAAAAAGAAATGATTGCTTATCAAGAGGCAAAGATGTAACACAAGGTCGACAAGGTTATCCACAATTTTCTTAAAAGAGTAGCGCAAGGTTAACCAGAATTTTAATAAGCACACATCATAATCATATTGCCTGTAACACTTACAAGGGAACAGATAAGTAGCGAAACATGTAGTTATCTGGTGATCTATCCATAGATTAAAAAGAATTCCATTCGTTTCATATTTGGCCATTAGTGAGTAGCAGCTCAATTAATGAGGAATTGCCTCATAGGTTTTGCTTCCTTTCGGCATAATGGCTATGAAAGCAGGAAATATAGTACATGTACAAAATCTAATTTATCATTTTAAAACATACCTTAACCCAATATTGAGCTTTGGCAAAGGAATCAGAGCTTGTTATATCATATACGATAACTGCAACTGCAGCACCTCGATAGTAAAGTGGAGCTAATGCAGCATACCTAAATCAAGAGAGAACAACATTGATAACATCTAGCAAAAATAGCTCCGGTAAACATGAATCAAACTAGATAAGGTCTACCAATGTAATAGCCCAATCCCACTGTCAGCAGGTAGTCCTCTTTGGTCTTTCCCTTTTGGGCTTCTCCTCAAGGTTTTAAAACGCGTCTACTAGAAAGAGGTTTCTACGCCCTTATAAGGAATGCTTTGCTCCCCTCTCCAACCAAAGTGGGATCTCACAATCCACCCCCCTTGGGGACCAGCGTCCTCGGTGGCACACCGCTCGGTGTCTGGCTCTAATACCATTTGTAACATCCCAAGCTCACCACTAGCAGATATTGTCCTCTTTGGGCTTTTCCTTCTGGGCTTCTCCTCAATGTTTTAAAACGTATTTACTATGGAGAGGTTTCCACACCCTTATAAGGGATGTTTCGTTCCCCTCTCCAACCAATGTGAGATCTCACAACCAATCACAATATAGTTGCTTGCTAGAAGTTAAAAATACACCATAGAGGATAGCTACTAGAGATTTAGATAATCCTACCTCTCTTGCCCAGCGGTGTCCCATATTTCAAACTTCACTGTTGTAGAATCCTGTAAAGCAATCGTTTGTGACAGGAATGATGCCCCAACAGTTACCTGAATTTTCTCAACAAACATTTCTAATCAAAAGATTGTAATCACTTTGGGAATGAAATGATCAAGACATAAATTTTTCGTTTCAAGCATCAATTTATTTTAAGAATTTATGGACTGCAATATAATCCTGACCTTAGATGTTGGATCAAACTGACCACGAACAAAGCGAAGAACAATACAGCTTTTACCAACGCCAGAATCACCCAGCAGGACAAGCTGCATAAGATATCATAAAAACTTTTAAGCTTTCTAAGCAAGCACTTATCTGACGTATTGGCATATCTGTAACTTCAAAAATCATTAAATTCAAAGCAAAAGCATAAGAACAGGCAGCCATTTGGTAGCTTCTTAAATACCTTGACGCGCAAATTCTTTGAATCAGCTGCACTATTCTCTGGATTAACCCCACCCGATGGCCCAGAAGCTCTGTCTGTACAATAAACTCCTCAAAAATCAACAAACTCGACATAAAATCCCATCAGAAAAAGTAAAAAATTGAAAGATACCTAAGATAAAACCCACCGAACCCTAATGTCCCCATTAACGAAACAACAATGATAAAAATAATCAAGGAACCAAGAGAACTCCATAATTAACAACGTAGAACTAACCACACAATCAACCTCTTCAATTTTCAATACACTCTTTGATCAGACTTAAACAGACAAATAAAGAATCGAAAACCCCTAAAAAAAAGCTGAAGCAACGAAATTCGGGATTTGAAAATACCTGGGACAGAGGAGGAGCAACCCATAGCGATCAAGGGTATATGAAATACCCGAGCCAAGGAATTTGCTGTTAATTGAACTTTCGTGGAGTCTACTGAGCAATTTTCTGCAAAAGAGAAGAAGAAACTTGCGCCCTCGGGACTGGTTCGTTAATGGCTGTCAAAGTTTTCCCATTATTTCACAACCCAACTTTCAATTGAATGGCGAAGGCGAAGGACATCGTCTCGGCCCGATTCAAAACGACATGTCGGATTCACAAGACCCGAACCGAATCCGATACGCCAAAGAAAAGATAAGCCAAATGGGCCAGGAAATGAATGGGCCAATTGGGCCGGACTTCTACATAGGTCGTAGGTGATTCCTTTTATTTTATTTTATTTTATTTTATTTTCTTTAAAAAAAAAACCTCCTAAAACAATCATAATTTCATTTTCTAAAAAATTACCAATACACAATGAAAATTAATAATATATATTTATTTATTTATTTATTTATTATAATTTTATTTAATTCAACGGTTAAAAAATAAAATTTTAGATGTAATTTTTAATTAAAAAATATTTTACCCCTTCACATTTTACTTTTATACAAAAATATATAAATTAATTAATTAAATACATCACTATCCGAACTTATCCGAACTAATCCACTCCAGTCGAGTTGGGTTGGGTTAGATTCATTATTTAATAATGGTTATTTGAAAAATGTCTCGACTCAACCTTTAAACTCAGGGAAAATAATAAATATTTTATCCCTCAATCTTGAAGTTGAAGGCCCGAGTACATGGCCATGACAACTTTGTCGCACATAAATTATTTATTGAAAGTTTTCTAAACCACAAAAATTTGGCTGGTTTTTGTTTCGTTAGAAAATTTGAACCTGTCCACTTTAGATTAGTTGTTTCCTTTTTTAAAACGTCTATTATTGATGGTAGATAAGCCTACTTTCATGTAGATAAGCTTATCTTATACTATTTCGATAGAGTTTGACCTGGAAAATATGGATCATAACTTATTGACGAGTACGACGTGCTTCATTGCTTTAGAAGATAAACTAAGCTTTTGTTTGATATGAATACGACGCTCAATTTCTTGTTTGATGTATGAAAATCAACCAACTGATGTATTTAACTCGTTTAGACCTAGGAAGTAGCATTGTCTTGTCAACTCATATGTTCTCTAGTCACATCGACGTTAAAATTTATGTTCTTAGTTACGTAAGAAAAAAAACTCAGGAAAATAGTAAGAAATATGACATAACAATATACGTTCATTTACGGCCATGAAAAACTAAATGGTTTGAAAAAATTCGATCACTTAAAACCTAACTCAACCAGTACGATTGAATAAGTTTTAAAAAGTTCTAACTTAGTCCAACCCTACCCACGAAAACCCCTAACGCCGTACATAGAGTGAGAGAGAAGATCCAAGCTCGAACTCACACGACAATGATGAAAATCAAGAGTTAGGTAACTTTCTATCTATAACATGTCGCGTTTAGAACGTGTAAGAACTCGGGTCACAAATTGGGATAAGTTTTAAAAAGTTCTAACCTAGTCCAACCCTACCTCTGAACACCCCTAACGCTGTACCGAGAGTGAGAGAGAATATCCAAGCTCGAACTCACACGACAATGATGAAAATCAAGAATTTGACAACTTTCAATCTACAGCATGTCGCGTTTAGAACGTGTAAGAACTCGGGTCACAAATTGGGATAAGTTTAAAAAAGTCCCAACCTAGTCCAGCCCTACCCCCGAACACCCCAAACGCTGTACCGAGAGTGAGAGAGAATATCCAAGCTCGAACTCACACGACAACGATGAAAATCAAGAATTTGACAGCTTTCTATCTATAATATGTTGTGTTTAGAATGTGTAAGAACTCGAGTCACATCACGAGAAGTTTTGGCTCCACGTCGAACACGGAAAATTAGAGTTTGACAACGAGCGAGAGAGAGAGACGACGCGGACAAGGTCGAGTGGACAATCCAACTTCCTTTAATTTAGGGGACAACAACATCTAAAGGATAAGGAAAAAATGGGTCATAGTAAGCTCAAACAATTTGGACAAACTTGCTTTTTTTATTGCAATCCTCAAATCTTTTCAAAACCTAATCTTCAAACTGTGGGAGTGTTTTGGTGGTGGGCTTATACTTTTTATTATTATTATTATTATTATTATTATTTTCAAGGTGAATGTTCTAACTGTTCTTGATCTTTTGTAGATGGGGATTTGATGACGTGTCTACTTTGTGGACCGTCGAATTTTGTGAGATCGATAAATTTTTAGTTTTTAATTTCCAATCCTCTCGATTAAGTTATTGCGAATTTCTCGTTGGATGAGATTTTTCTAGTCAAAAAGCTTTCGTTACAATTGCAGTCTTGCGACAACGGGCTAGTGATTGTGCAGTACTTATTCTAACTCTGGGAACAAGTCAACCGTGAGAAATTTGGATTTTGCGGATAATGTCAACGCATGCTCGAGTCTCGAGTTATGTTTGAGAAAAATGTTTTAGAAAACCCGAGTATGAAAATAAGGTAAAAGCGAGTAGGTAACAACAAGAGTTTTGATAGCTTATAACTCGGGTATGAAGAAGTGACAAGTAGTCTCTATATAGTACATTTTGAGACATTTTAGTTCTATCGGGTGTAGACATGATTTTGGTGACGGGTCATACACATTAGAATTCAGTAAAAGAAAATGCGATTTGGCAAACATAGACAAAGATGTAACTATTTGAAGACATTGATGAAAAGGCAAACAAAGACAAAAGGTTGAATGAAAGAGAGAGGCATTGGCATTGGCATTGGCATTGGCATTGCCTTAGCCATGCAAGTTCAAAAAGCTTGATTAATGAGGTGTGGTGTTTGGGATTTGTTGATTAGACCATCCCACTTTTTAGGGGACACTACAACTTGTGTTCATTCCGAAACAAATGGGTCCTTCCATATCCTCTCCTTTCAGTGTCACCGTACCAATTCAAGCACAGTGCTAGTAGATATTATTCTATTTAAACTTTTCAAAATACGTCCGTTAGGGAGAAGTTTTCTCGTTCCCCTCATTTCACAATTCATCCCTCTTGGGGGCCCAACGTCCTCGTTGACACACTACTCGGAACTTAGCCCTGATACCATTTGTAACAGCTCAAGCCCACCGATAGCAGATATTGTCCTCTTTGGATTTTCCCTTTTGAGCTTCTACTCAAGGTTTTAAAACGCAGCTGCTAGGAAGAGGTTTTCATTTTAGTTAGGGTTTCTTCACAACTACATAAATTACTAATTTTCTATACTTCCATTTTAGTTAGGCATTTGCAATAAGGGCCCGATAAAAAAAAAAAAAAAAAAACCCCNTAAAACGCAGCTGCTAGGAAGAGGTTTTCATTTTAGTTAGGGTTTCTTCACAACTACATAAATTACTAATTTTCTATACTTCCATTTTAGTTAGGCATTTGCAATAAGGNGCTAAAGGAGAACAAGAAACGAGGAGAGAAGAAAAGAAGCTTGGTCGAATCCCACGCCCATGGTTGACCCATCGTGAAAAGTCTCGCTCAATGTTCCTAAGATCCGTGGAATCTCGATCCAAACCCTGATTTGGTTCACGTTGATCCTAACTCTACGAGGAATCCACCAAAACCCTAATTTTGAGATATATAAATATTGTTGTCTCACTCGTATCAATCAAAACTAAGGAGTGGAGTCTGTCTAGTTGGTTATTCAAATATTCAAATTATTTAATAATTAAACTGAAATAAATAAATAAGGCAGAAAATTATATTTCAACCATATTTTAAATATGAGGGGGCGAAAAAATGGTTTGATTTTGTAACGAAATAATAATAAATAAATAAAAACTATATTTGTGGAAAGTAATTAAATAAAGTGGGCCTTGGAAATGGGTTTAGTGTGGGTCCGATGGCGGTTCGATTCGAGTATTTTCCGGTTCAATGACTGGCTCGCTGTTCCAAGGATTCTTCTTGTCGGTTCACAGTCCCATTATAAAATTAATTTCCCAATAAAATAAATATAAAATTCAATAAATAACTATTTTTCTCTAATTGAAAATTTTGAAATTTATATTATTATTATTAGCTTAATTGTGAATAAAACTGAATAATTCCTTTAATTTAACTTTTTCGATTTTCCACAATAATTAAGTAAATATTAATTCAGAAAAAGAGAAAAAAAAAATCCCTAAAATTGTTCAAAAATATTTATATAAAAAGAGAAAATCAAAATTATGTAATGANAGGGTTAAGGGTCGGCGTAGTAATGCCAGCAGACGAGCATGACGACACATCGGCGGAGGATGTAAAACCTTGCTCTCTGTTCCTTAACAAGCAAACTGCATCTCTGCTTAAACGACGCCGTTCCCGATCTCCTCCTCCTACTACTGCAGCAGGTTGAAGACGATGAGCCTCTCACTTCCCTCTTGCACAGCCTTCTTCTTTCTTCCATCATTTTTTTTGGCCTTTAATTCCGAAAATGCCCTTCTCTGTTCTTCCACAAATATGGGTTTTAGAGAGAGAAAGTTAAGAGAGAGAGAGAGATGGAGGGAGGATTTTGGAGCTCTGAGGGGGAGACTTTATACTACTAACACATGGGTTTTGGAGAAAATAAACCCTTTTTTTATTATTAAAAATCTTTTTTTTTTCTCGAGATTTTCATAAAAAAAATAATAATCTAAATATGTCTTATGGGTCGGGAGAAATAACAAAACATCCTTTATAACAGTATAGAAACCTTCCACTAACAGACTTGAAAGCCTTGAGGGCAAATAGGACAATATATACAAGTAGAGAATTAAAAAATAATAATCTAAATATGTCCCACTGATTCGGAGAGGAGAACAAAATACTCTTTATAAGAGTACGGAAACCTTCCCCTAACTGACTTTAAAGCCTTGAGTGGAAGCCCGGAAAGAAAAGGGTAAAGAGGACAATATCTATAATAATATAAATATGTCCCACTGGGAGAAGAGAACATAACACCCTTTATAAGAGTGTGGAAACCTTCCCTAACAGGTTTTAAAGCCTTGAGTGAGAGCCCAGAAAAGAAAAGGGTAAAGAGAACAATATCTACTAACAGATAATTAAAAAATAATAATCTAAAATATGTCCTACTGGTCCTGGTCCGGAGAGGAGAACAAAACACCTTTTGTAAGAATGTGGAAGCAGCCTTCCCCTAATCGACTTTAAAGCGTTGAGTGAAAACCCGAAAAAAAAAATGCAAAAAGGACAATATCTACTAACTGGGAATTTGGGGCGTTACAGGATTGGTTGTTTTTTATAATGGGGTGAAAACATAAAAGAAAGTAAATGCTCGATATATACAAGATCGAATGTGGACTACGCTACGATGATGTTGACTAATTGATATATATATATATATATAATTGGTGTTCATTGTATGGGTGCTTGGACACGGTCGGTCCAAGGAGGGATGGAATTAAAAATTATTTTTTGAAAAATGTGAAAAATCTTATGAACCCTAACGTATATAAACTCTACTACCAAGGAAATACACCGCGTCGGTCACAAAATCATTTAATTTTTTATTTTATGCATTAAAAAAAATAATTTTAAATTATTAAAAGTATTTTGAATATGATTAAAAAAATTAATTTCAAAATCACTTAACTTCATTTCCTAATTAAAATATTTTAAATTTTAATTTTAATTTTTTAGACCCAAATCTTAAAAACCTTCCACTAATAATTATATCGAATTTTTATAATTTTATTGCTACAATTTATTCTTAAATTGATATTTGTCACGATGAAAAATGAATAATACTTTAAAAAAACACTATATATTTATTTAATTAAGTTTAATATCGACTTAATTAATTTATATTATAAAATTGATAGCGTGATCATAGACAGAATTAAACTATTTAAATATTATTGCAATTAAATATAGTTTAATTTTTTTAAAATCCCATTCACATCGTCCTCATTAACTAATATTCCTTTTTCTTTTCAGTTTTCATTATTGAATTCCCAATATTGCCCTCGTCATACCAAGATAATGAGGGGTAGAAATGTAATTGGACAAGATCTTAAGAACAAGAGGCGAAGATTTGCATCAAAGTGCTCAAAGATATTCTTTGTTTGGTTATAATTATGGTTTTTTTGAATCCAAATTTTGACCACTCAAACCTGTGGGCCCATGTCTTTCCAACTCCCACACCCGCACGTGTGAACAGGTTTGATTTTTATTTTATTTTATTTTTCTTTTTTCCTCTCATGAAATGTGAATGCAATTTTTTTTGTTTTACCAAATAATAAATCTTCGTGGGTTTTGTTTTTTTTTTTTTAATTTTTTCAACGATCGAAATTGGAAATTGGGGAATTATAAATTTTATGAGTAGAAAATGAGAAGTACATGAATGAACTGAGATTACATCCAAATGAGAGTGATCATAAAAATAGGATGACTAAGAAATTGTGAAAGCAAATGAAATTACTACATATACCAACAAAGTGTACTTTCTTTTTCAGTGGCTCAATGATAGGAACTTCTTGGTTAAGTGTGCTTTGTTTCGAGCAATTTTATGTTAGGTGAGCTTCTAGGAATTTTCATATGATGCATGTTAGTGAGGATAGAGTATGCTAAAAGGACTTGTGTTGGTCTGTGGGGATAACTTTCATTCTTAAAAGGTGAGAAGTGGGTAATATGACCATGTCATAGGAAAACATCGGGGCCATCAAGTACCGAATCCAGGACATGAGTTGTTACAGTGTCATAACAAAAGAGATAAAACGAAAACTTCAGCTTAAGCTCAAGTTCCTTGGTCAAATTCATATGAATCCAACGAGCCGTGATCTTTGTGATCCCATTTTAGCCCAGTTCTTGTCTTTTTCTATTTTGCCTTAATTTGAAAAGGAATCCCTAAAAACCCTAAAAAGGGTCATAAATACTCATTAGTAAACTCTTCCTAACTATTAAATTCTCGACACTAAATTTCTTATCAGAGCCTAATAGATATCTACAAGTATTTATTAACGATATCGAACCATTACCCTTTAATCTTTACAAGGGTAATTTAGTCTTTATAAACTAATTTATTATTATTATTATTTACGTCAAATAATATAATAAAAATAAAAATAAAAATAAAATAAATAAATAAATAAAGAAACTCCCATGAAATTTCGTGAAGGAAAAGGAAGATTCAATTTAAAAGTCTTTTTTTATTATTATTTAATTTCATAATATATTTATATTTTCCAAAGAAATTAAATTAATTACACTACATAATCTAATAATTATTTAAACAAATCTTTTAAAAAATAGTAATCATAATAAATTCTCACTAAAAAATCATTTTTTTACTAAAAAAAAAAAAAAGTCAACACTCTCGAGATAGTGGAGTTGTTATAATTACACTTCCAAACTTTCAATATTTTCATTGTCCTCCTAAACTTTCAACTTATTACAATTTAGGCCACAAACATTACAAAAATTTAACAACCACCCAAAAACGGTCAAAATTTTGAATTAGAGAAATTATTAGCAAAGATAGCCCATATATTTGTTTGTGAAGTGGGCCTTGGGCCGACAAGACCTGCAAAATTACCGGGTTGCCCTTGGTCTGGTCCATTTAAACAATTGGGCCTACAACTTGGGCTTGCAAGAACTTCACGACCTTTTTGGGCCCAAACAATTAATCCAATAATATTAAATTAAAAAATTATTATTTACATATTTTTTAATAATTATATAGTTTTATTAATCAAAAGAGTACTAGGTGGGGGAGAGGAATCCTAGGAGCATGTTCATCCCAATTAGCTTAATTATTTAATTTAAAGAATTTTAATTGATTAAAAAGAATAATTAAAAAGCGTCCTAGGTAGCATGTTCCTTTGATCATTAAACCCTAATCCACTTCCATCCCTTTGTCACTCTTTGATTATAAAAATTAATTAAAAAATTATATTATTTAACGTCTGCTCTAGAGACTATAAAAATATGGTTTTTTTTTTAATAAATTATAGGATATTTAGTTTATTTTCACGAATATGTTTTAAAATAATATTTTCGACTGAGTGTTCATTAGGTAGTTGACTTTTGACATTTAGTTTTATTAGGTAATAAATACTTTTGAGCTAAATTAGCTCCCGAGTTAAAAGTACTTTGTTAGCGTTTTCTCATAACCGACACTACTGTATCTTTCTATTTTTTTGAAAAAGACCTTCATATAGCTTTAAAATATAACATTTTCGAGCGTAAAATGGATTTGGTAGTAGAAAAGTGGTCTTAACCCTCACTCGGGATTTATCTTACATGTGCATGATGATAAAACTTTATATTAGTTGAAATCGACTTCGAGTTAATTTAAATTTTTGATCGATTAAAAGAATTAAAAAAATATATGTTAACTACTCAATTATTATGTGAATTAGAAAATTAAAAAGGTTAGAAAGGAGTACAAGGTTGTCGGCCATTATAGAAACATTTATATGTCTTTTTTATTTTTTTAAAGTTAAATAAAAGATGTCATCTGCTTTGTTATGTCCGGCCATATTAATTAATTTATTTTTCCTTTTTTAATTTTATTTTTAAATTAACCTTTAATTAAAAAAAAAAAAAAATAGATGTCTTAACTACTCACCTTCAATTTTATTTTATAAGATTTTAACAAAGGTTTATATTATTTAATTTTTTTTAAAAAAATATAAGCGTTAATATATAATGTTCATATACTCTCGACGAAGTTAAAGATACGAAAATTTTCTCCCGTACCCGTTGAGCTAAAAAAGATATATAATATATTTTTTCCTTAATACACTCCAGGACCTATCAACGCTCATGATAATCAGGTCGGTCATCCATTCATCTAGCTTGCCCTTTGTATAGGTTGAAGCTACCGCTCCCTCGATATTCCTATCAAATCTTCGATTTTCAAGACCGATTCTTTCAACCGCTCAGACATGCATCCCACCGTGCTTCGCTTGCCCTATCTATTAGCGTGCTGACAGGTAGGATTTTATCATTCGTTATGCTTGCTTAAAGAAATTAATTTGAATATCTTTAATTATGTGCGGAACTATACCCCACCCATTTAATTCAAAGAAATGTAACAACCAACCGAATTCATTGAAGGAATCAATCAATAAATGAAAAGAAGCCTCGTTATCCTTAAATAATGGACCATTTTAGTTTAAAACTTTAGTTTAATTAATTATACACATTAATTGGCGTTACATAGTTCAAATGGTCCATCAATATAAATGTAACAGAAAAAGTTTATAGACGGCATAATTACCAAAATTAAACCAACCCGAACACGGTATGGAAGTGGAGAGATTCAAAACCTTTAGCCTCTAAAGAAGGTCGTCATACTCGTTTCTTGATAGACCTAAAGTCTCGAGTCTGCTCGGTAAAAGGAAGCAATTGACTACATAAGTTATAAAGACAAACCCACTAGAGAATGAGAGTTCAAACCTACGACTTGACCAAAAGTCTCGTGTTAGCTAGATACAGGGAAGATCATGAGTATATAAGTTAAAAAGACACGTATGAGACCCTTTTGAGAGAAACCGAACTCAAACCCACATTAGAAGTGAAACATATCGAACCATTATGGAAACATGGATATCTTTTGACCAGATGAGCTATGCTCGGGTCAAGCGTTTTGATATTCTTTAAAATCGAGAGAAAACCCACTAGGGTTTTGGCTTAAATTTGACAAAAAATACAACTACGAAAAAGTTAATGTCTCTAACGAATTGAACGATACTCGGATCGGGAATTCCGGTTCGGATAAAGTAAAGGGAGGGTTTATTATTATATGGCTTTAAAAAAAAAGAAGAATTGACGAAGCAAGGTGGCCCTAACCTGTATGGCAATAGAGCTGGAAAGTAATATAGGACTTGGACTTATAAGAGAAAGAAACAGCTCATATATTAATTTTCATTTAAACTCCTTCCTCTTTAGATAATTTACCTCTCCCACCACAATTTTATTTATTTTTTAGCCCTCTAATATGATTATATATACACCTTAACCCACCAACCTTTTCTCACAAACCCTTCTTCTTCTCCCTAATTGCGAAGAACTTCTCTCTCCTGTTCTTCGTGTTCATCGTGTTCATCGCAGCCATAATTTGCTGGTGCGGCATCATCAAGATTCACAATAAGATTCTTGTTTATTCCAGATTATTTGATTGAGAATCTTGATGATGCTGCATTAGCAATCATTCCATGGCTATTTTGTTTTGGAGGTCTCAAATTTCAAGTTAGTTCTTGTGTTTTTGTGAAAATCTATGAACTTGTTGTTTAGTTTTGATTGTTTTTTTCATATGGGTTTGCTTATTTTGAGCTCTAATCTTCATCCAGGGTGGTTTTTTGTGTTTTTTTTGTTGATTTGAGCTGATGGGTCTCGAGATTTTGAGCTCATGAATGCCCATTTTTTAGGGTTTGGCAATTTTGGGGAAGAGATGGCCATGAAAACGAAGCACAAATTCCAGCTGTTTTTTTGTCCCACATCGGCTGTGTCAACAATTTCGTCCTCAAAAAACCCTATATATATATAATCTTACATTTGCCGGCTTCAATAAAATCAATTTGTACCACAAATATATTATTTATGTCCAATTTTGTAAACCCTAAATTATTTTTTTTTTTTTATTATTTTTTTTTTTTGTTATAAATGGATTTTGAGCGTCGGAACGACGAATTGAATTCAAGTTTGTCATACCGAGGTTTGAATTCTTTTTCGTTTCTGTCAATTTCTATTTCTATGTATTGTTTACTATTGAGGAAAGACACGATGTATTGTTTACTATTGAGAAAAGTCACGATACTTTGACACTATAGAAATGAGAAAGACACCATAGAAATGAGGAAAGACACGATACTGTTGAGGAAAGACACGATACTGTTGAGGAAAGACACCATAGAAATGAAGGAATTTGCAATTTCTTCATCAATTTCGATTTTTCCTTATTTACTCGATGTTTTATTTTATACCAAGTATCAAGACAATTTTGTATTTTGGGGTGACTAGAACAAAAAAGAAATCGTGGTCGGGAAGATTATTGTTTTGAATAAAATTTTAAGCATATTTCAAAATCGTTGTTTTGAATAGATAAAATTTTAAGAATATTTCAAAATCGAACAAGGAAAGAATTTAGATTTTTCTGTACTCTTCACATCCCAAATTTAACTTGTAATAGATTGACGAAGGAAAGAGAAATGAAGAACGAGGGTCTCTAAAGTTTGAATAGATAAAATTTTAAGAACATTTCAAAATCAAGCACGGAAAGAAATTAGATTCTTCTGTACTCTTTACATCCCGGATTCAATGTGTAATAGATCGACAAAGGAAAGAGAGATGAAGAACTAGGGTTTTTTTTATTTTTTTTATTTTATTATTATTATTATTTTTTTTTTAACGAGAGTAAATTTGATTTTTGAAATTTAGAATCAAATTATTAACTTTTGTATAGTTTAACTGGTCACGACATATATAATCTTAGTCTCGGTCAAGAAGTTAGCTCTATAACCTTAGCTCGGTAACGATGTATAATCACTATTTATTTAGAGAGAAAAAAACTAATCGGTCATTTTCCTTACTACGATAACGACATAATGTAGACATCTTTTTGCAATATTTAATTGTAGAGAGAGAAAAACGTCAACCCGAGCATCAATGGTTAAGACACCGATACTATCGGTAGTTCAAAATTATTTGATAATGATTATAACCTAAGTTGTTGTCGTCTAGTGTTTCTTTAACGGTCTTGTTTTTCAAAGATCGGAAGGAGGATATTTAATGCACAAAAGCCAAGCTTCCAAATCTTACGTTTTTATTACTATTTTATGTGTTTTCAAGATTCGATCGAAAAACTCTACTCGAGCGAGTAAATCCTCCCCGTGAACATCCAACTAGAATTAAGCATTTCATATTCCCGAGATCCTCCCTTTTATGATGAGACCATGTGAGTCTCATTTGAAGGAGGAACATTTGAAGGATAAATTAGAGACAACCAGTAAGAAGAAAGTCGACAAGCCTCACACATGTCCTTGACCCGAGGTTGAAGTCAACTTGAGCTAAAAAGTCAACTAAAGATGTGATGTCCCACATTGGTTGGGAGGAGAATAGACCACCATTTATAAGGGTGTGAAAACCTTCCCCTAGCAGACGCGTTTTAAAGCGTTGAGGGGAAGCCCGAAAGGGAAAGCCTAAAGGGAATAATATCCGCTAGCGGTGGATATGGGTCGTTACAAATGGTATCAGAGCCGGACACCAGACGATATGCCAACCTTCTCGCTGTTCTCCGAAGGGGCGTAGACATGAAGTGGTGTGCCAGTAAGGACACTGGGCTCTAAAGGGGGTGGATTTGGGGGCGATCCCACGTCGATTGGAGGAAGGAAACACGGACCGGGCTTCGCCAGGCCCAAACACGGCCCATTTCTGGATATTGAAAATTGCGAATACTCGCTATGGCGAAGCTGGCTCTGTTTTCGCTCCAATTCTGCTCGAATCCCAGATGAAAATCAAGAGATTATTATCAGTTCCCATATTTTCTGTGCTATCGTTGATAGGTTTTGTGTATTACATTACGGTGTTCATTTTCATCGAGGATTGGATTGGTTTGTTCACCTCTCCCGGTTTGATTAGCTCTTTGATTTTCACTTACTTGGCTTCGCTCTGCCTTTTTTCTTTGGCCGTTTGTGTTCTCACCGACGCAGGTCCTGTTCCATCTTCCTATTTGCCTGATGTTGAAGAAAATGCCGGCTCGGATCACGATGCCAAGATTTCCGTAAGTTAGTACGAATTTGATTCGTTTGTTTTCTCTCATTCTATGATGTGAATTCGAGGTTTCTATTTAAACCTCAGCTTTGTGTTTCTTTGTCTATTTATGAACTTATAGAATTTGCTTCTTTGAACGTTTTGGATTGATTATCTCTGTATATGGATGTCTTGACAATTACACGCATTGAAGGTTTTGAGCCTTAGTTAATATAAATGTGGTTTCAAGTGGAGAATAACAAATTTAGTTGAATTATGGAGTTCAATTGGATGAATTGATGATCACTTTGTTCAACTACACGTACTGCGGTACATGGCTATCGAGCCTTAATTGATATTAGTGTAGTTTCAAGTGATGGAACTATGGAGTTCTATTGGATGAATTGATGACCACTTTGTTCAGGAAAGAATTCTTATCGGCTGATGTATTTGTTAATGGATATCATGAATAAAATGAATAGGTTTTCTTTGTTATTTTCATTCTATTCTTATTTGAAGGCTACAGATAAGATACTATAGAATTATATGATTTATTGATATATTCAAAGTGGAACAGGACAGCCGCCAAAATCCCAACCAAGGTATCTTTGTCCTGATTATAATTTGTTTTGTCTTATATTGGTCTCAAAGAAGGTTCAACTAGGCCTCTATTTGTATAGCTCCTCAATACGTCAATTTCTTGAAGGATATTTGATGGTAATATGTAATTTCATTTACAGTCTTATCGTTCAAGCCGAAGAGATTGCACACTACTTTATGACTCGATATATGGTATCATAAGACCTAAGTCACAATCTTGAGCTAGTTTAATAAGTGCATGCATTAGAGGGTGACATTATTCGAAGGTTTCAAGGGATGAAATGGTGATTGGACAGTAATTTAATGGAAGAGAAACCACATGGGATTAGCCTATCTTAATTGTGAACTTTTAATCCTACATTTATCAAGTACCCTTGAATACGTTAGGACAATGAGGAAATACGTTGCCTTATCGACAAAAGTCTATATAGTTTTGAAGCTCAGTGACACTGAAAATGAGGAAATACGTTACCTTGTCCATTGCTATCGGTTTGTCAGCAACATATTGTCGATAGACCTTCAATCCGGTCTGATCATAACCCGTACCCATATCCCCTCTTTCTTCGTATCGAGGGTACTATTCCGTCGAGAAAATCTGAACCTAGAATCCGGTGGCACCTTTATGACATGGAGCCACAAACAATCTTTCACCATGTTTAGTATTTAACGTGCAACAGGCAAATAAGACATCAATGCAATTGTGAACTCCGTATTGTGTTCGAGTCATTGATACAAATTCATGACTTAATGACAGGCTTTACAGGTAAGGCATTGTGAAAAATGTAGCACCTACAAGCCTCCAAGGACCCATCATTGTCGAGTCTGCAGAAAGTGTGTTCTGAGGATGGTAGGTTTTGTTGTATCTAAAGCATAACAATTGAACTCTTGCTCTTAGTTGCAGACATGGTTAAACTGAGTGCCTGTGGTTTATTCCTCTGTTTGACATGGGCTTAAACTGGATGCAGGATCATCATTGTTTGTGGATAAATAACTGTGTTGGTTATTGGAACTACAAGTCCTTTTTCGTCCTTGTCTCGTACGGGACTTTGGCAAGCTTATATTCCACTGTATGCCCTTTTCAGTTTAGTTCATTTCATTTAACAAGAAATCTTATTTTTTTTTTTTTGCTTATAACTTGGGCTTTGGTTGCTTAGTTCATCATTATGAGATGTGCATTTCAGAAGAACTGGAATTTTGAGGGAATGCTTTCTGTAAATATTTTCTATGTAAGTTGTTTGTTTATGTAACCCACATCTGTTTTCGTTCATCTTATTTCGTTGAAATGCCTTTGCTGTTACGACTATCTGGATCTGCCTGAGAGTCAATAACGGGCTATGGTCGAGAGAATTGGTTCAAGTTATGGGCGCTAGTCGAGATATGTGCAAGCTAGGCCTTAAAAATAGAAAAATTCTGACCGACATAGTTGATCATTAAAGTATCGTTGCTGGCCAGAGATTTACTTAACTTTTATGTTTTAGGTTATTTGTGCAGTGATGATGATCTCCTTGAGCTCAACGCTCGGAACTCTTCTGGGCTGGCATATCTACCTCATCGTTCGAAATATGACGACTATAGAGGTATGATATCAATTCCTACAGTTGGATACTTGGACTTATAAGCATGAGTTTCTTCCCCCCTCCGACCATTGAGTTAGAATCGTGTTTCTTCTATCAGTATTACGAAGGAATACGTGCAGCATGGTTGGCTAGAAAGTCTGGACAGAGCTATCAGCACCCGTTCGACGTCGGTGCTTATAAAAACATGACCTTGGTTGGTGTCTTCTACTTATCCTTTTTTTACTGCATATGTGTCTGTCTGCACAAACATTTTCCCCTGTGTTAACATTCTGATGTTGGGTATTACAAGTTTTTCTCGTCACATCTTATAATAGATATCTCGTCGCATCGAATAAAATATAAGATGTGACAAATAAGACTTTGTAATAACCCAAAATTCGAAGTTTTCTTGTCACATCTTGTAAATAATATTGAATGTATGATCTACTCATATGGTAACTCATCTGGGTTCTGAATGAAACACCCAAGACACAACTCATTTAGGGTGTTGATATTGTTATCAGATCTTAGGTCCAAACATTCTGAAATGGGCATGGCCTACTTCAGCCAGCCATCTAAAAGATGGACTCAGTTTCCCGACTTTGCGCGATAGTTCGTGAACAGGTTCGGCCGAGCCGAGCTGATCCGATCCGCCTTCTGTTTCAGTGTTGTTCTGAATTTGTTTGAAGAATACTCCAATGCCAAGCAACACTGCAGTTTCTCTTCACTTCACTCATCTGGCTAGAAAGGCATAAAAAGGAAGAAACAAGGTAAACTTTGCATACACTTGCAATTCTGTATTTAAAGAAGAAATTTGATGTAGAGCTCTGTTCTCAAATATACCATTTTCAAGCTTTGTGAATTTCGAACTGATGTAAATTCGTCGTATTTTCATTTTTTTTATCGATATTCTTTATACTCTAATCTCTCAAATAACTTTGAACGGGAGGATATTCTAGTCTCTCGTGTTTACCTTTATTCTATTTTGGTCTTATTCTTTCAAAACTCCGATTTTCATCCTTAATTTTTGATCATTTTCAAACTTATCTATAATATTTAGATATATAGTTTTGCTATATTATAATACTGAAAGGAGTTACGTTTTATTCGTACTATATTTGTTCTGGTACCACGCAAGAAAACAGTTAACTTTCGGGACATGACAACTAAACAAGTAACATTAAAGTTTGTGGTCGGGTTTCGGATGAACTTAATTTGGAGTCATAAATAAAAAATAAATTTTAAATTTGGTAAGTTCGAGGGATGAAAAAGAAAACAGTTTTAAATTTGGTAAGTTTGAGAGGATGGAAAAAGAAAACAAAAATAAAATGGGAATACAACAATATTTTTACTTATTTTTTAATAGAAAATATATAAAAATTATAATATATATATATATATATATAAATAATTGAAAGTAGAAATGGTAGTTTTCTTTGATAATTATTTAATTTTTTTAGAATTGAATGTATTTTCTCACCATTTTCATTACACTTTTCATATTAAAATTCTTAGAATTTTTTTAAAAATAATAATTATTTATTTTAGTTTTTGAAACTCAACTATTTTAAAAATATTTGTAAATTACAAAAAAAAAAAAAAAAAAAAAAGNAAACATTATATTCATCATATTTAGTTTCTTTTTAAAAAATCTATTTAATTTTTAGAAATTATGCTTATTTTCTAATTAATTATGAAATGAAATTGAAACATTAAATTAGGATAAACTTATCCAAAAAGGAAATAAGTACAAATAATCCCGTCATGAGCTAAATTAAAATGTTTGAAATTATAAAGAATATTCATGAGAAAAACAGAAATAAAGGGGAGTCCACAGAAGGAGAAGAACCACGGATCGACAGAGTTCACGATTCGCTCTCCCCAGGTTTGACATTTCTCCCTCTCTTTTTTGCTTTTCACAAAACTTCATTATCAGATTTGATTCTTTCAATGCCGTTTCTTGTCTTGAACTTTCTGTAGGGCTCGTGATCTGTGTGAAATCGAACGTGATTTTGCTTCTGTTTTTTGTTTTTTCATTTTTAGTTACGTGAACTTCGGATTGACGTTCGAATTTCAATTCAATTTCTATTTACCGTAGCCTATAAGTATAATTTCTCGGCAGCCAAACAGTGTTCGAATACTTCAGATTTTTCAGACACGATTAGAATTATAATTTTGAATTGATGTCAATTTGTAGCTTCTCGTTTTACCGTCATTTTTAGGCGGATTTCGTGGATTCTACTTGAAAAAATTGATTAAATAATGAATTGATCGACGTTTTTGGCGCCTTAATTCTGATGTTTTCACTGATTATTTATTTGTTTGTTATTCGCGATTCAAGCTACTGGAAAAGGATTGGCATGTGTTTAATTATATCTGAAACGTTGTTTCTCTATATTTTCTCTCTGCTTTGGATCTGTACTTTGTGGTCTACTTGATTGAGACTGATTATTTCTCAGTTGAAGGAACGAATTGCAACAAGGAGGAATTTGAATTTTGATAAGAAAATGAAGAACTCCGTGTCGGATCGAAGTTTTTACATCGAAAGTTCTGACGACGAAGATCTAGAAAAGGAACTCGACAATGGCGAAGACGATGGAAACGAATCGGATTCTTCCGGCTTATCGATGAATAATCAGAATCATAAACAATCAAGTTCTTACAATACCGCCGCTTGGCCTAAAAGTTACAGGTTCAGATTCTCTCCGTTTCACCTCTTTCGTTCCTCATTCTGCAGATTTTATCCTTCCATTTCATCTGCTTCAAATCTCCTTTCCCTAATAGTTAGATTAGAATCACTGGTGATTTACTCGAAAATTGAAATCACGAAAGTAAAATTTTCAGCGGGAATTTTGTTTTTCTAGAAAAAAATGATGAAAATGGCGGAAAACTGGTAACGAAGAAAAGTCTTTGCCAAACTTTCTATATTTTAAAAATATTCACTTCCAAATATTTTAATAATCCTTTTAAACTTTTTAAAATATCTTTAAAAAAAATATACTCATATATTTTAAATATGTATTAATAATACTAACATTAAAATCGTCTATGTTCATAAATTATCTCTTATAGCTCTTAAATTATAAGAATATTAATAATAAAATCTTTTTGAACCTTTTTTTAGTTATTAATGTTAGCATTAATATACCAACAATATAAATATTTTTTAATTTTTTTAAAAAGTTCAAACACATTTTTTAATATTTTTAATAAAGTTTTTTAAGTAACTTTTAAAATTAAAAATATTTTTTTGTAATAAAATTTAACAATTTTTTTTTTTAGTTTAAAAATATTATTTAAAAATTTAAAGATATATTATTTTTTTTAGATAAAATACAGGTGTTTTTTTTAATTAAATTTTAATAATTTATTTATTATTTATTATTAGTATGGGAAATAAAGGAAGTCTTTAAGCTTTATTTGGAAATAATCATAATTTTTATTAACAACAAGCTTTTGGTGTTTGTCCTGATTATTCTGGAGAGTTATCCCACTCACGAGTCCACCTAATAAAGTAGGGCCTCTTGGACATTCTAAACGTGGATAATTTGTAAACATAAGTACAATTTTTATTATTTATAAAATAAGGGGGAAAAATCAAATAAATATAAATTAATATTTATTATTTATAAATTAAACCATATTTTGAAAAAAAAAAAAAAATTAATTAAAGGATTCAAACTGCCTTTGATTTTTTTTTTTTTTTTTTTTTTTTTTTTTTTTTTTTTTTTTTTTTTTTTTTTTTTTTTTTTTTTTTTTNAAAAATGGATAGAGTTCAATGAATAGCTTTACAACGAACTCTAAAGCTTTTGAGTTGTAGTTTTGGCTGTTTTCTAACCCTTTGTTGAACAAGCATTCATTTCAACCTTGTTTCAACCACATCCTTAATGAACGTTTGTAGTATGCATATATGGGAAAATTTTCTAATATTTCCTCTCTGTATTTAATTATAAGTAATTATTTGATGTTTGTAAGCCTTGTCTTCTTTTCAAAGTACTCCGGCAATTAATTAATTGAAGTACTATTCATGCTACAAAACAGTATTTATGTATGAATGTTTTCTTAATAATAATTTAGAAATCAAATTATAATGTTGCAGGAAATCTATTGATATGCTTGGAAGTGTACCTTCTCCATCGTTGACTAGATTTGGAAGCTCGTTTCTTTCTTCCTCATTGACAAGGAGATTCACTCCTGAAGCATTCTCTACTTCCATAATAAAACCACTGCTATCCACAGTAGTAGACCAGCCACAAAAGCATGCCTCTTATTCCCATCTCGGCCCTCCTTCCCGGCGCTCTTCCTTATCCATGAGGAGGGATGAGAAAGACAACCTTGCCATTGACTCTCATGGCCTCCCCATTTCTCGCCATAGCTCTTTTGGCCAAGCTGTCGCCAATGGTAACTAAAATTTGATTTGAGATATAAAATTAGTTGTAGAATATATTTTATATAGCTCTAATCAGTTAAATTATTTTCGGTTAGAATATACTTTATGGAGTTAATTGATAACTTGTATTCCGTGAACAAGATAGTATTAGGAATAATGGATCTCTATATTGGTATGATATTGTCCACGCATAAGTCATGGCTTTGCTTTGGACTTTCCCAAAAGACCTCGCACCAATGGACTTCCTTCCAACAATCCTCAACCATCCTCAACAATTTTCTCATTGAACAAAGTACACCATAGAATATGACTCTTATACTATGCTAGGAATAATGAATCTCCACAGTAGTATGATATTAACTTGGTAGCTTGTAAGTTGACATTCAATTCACTTCTGTTACTGATTGTTAGCAGGTCTAGTAAATGTTTGTGTTATTGTTATCGTGAAAGTGATTGAAGTTGAAATGCAGGCATGAATGCGCTATGTGGGGTGGGATTACTGTCGACTCCATTCGCTATGAAGGAAGGAGGATGGTTGGGGATATCCATTTTGTTGATATTCGCTGTGCTTTCTTTCTACACTGGTATCCTCCTGCGTGCTTGTTTGGATAGTAAGCCAGGCATCGAAACTTACCCTGACATTGGCCAGGCTGCTTTTGGTGCCCTTGGTCGTGTCCTCATCTCGGTAAAACTGCCTTTCCATTCTATTTAACTTTCTAAGAAATACAACATTTTTTAACCCAAAAAAACAAAGATTTAATAAATTAAAGTTAGATTTAATTTTTTTTTATGTTTTCGTTTCTTCTTTATATTAAGATCTTTTTTTAAAAAAATTACAATAAATATTATATTATGAGGTAGCTGATTGTTTAAGATATGGTTTTGGTTGGTTGTGGATGCAGATAGTATTGTACGTGGAATTATACGTAAGTACTCCTTCTCGGGCTTTTAATTTTTAATTTTTTAATGTTTTAATTTTTTAATTTTTTTAATTTTTTAAATTATTGTCATACCTAACACACATAGCAAGTGGCAACTCTCTGGTCCACCAGCGCTCTTAATGACTTACAATCAACTCGTTTAGGTTGATTAGCTAAGCCAATGTCAATTAATATTTTTTTTTTTGAAAAATAAGAGTTAATATGCTTCTTTGTATTTCTTACCCTTATTTGTCTGTGGGCTTCAATTTAGAAAATGAAATTTTAACACGTACATAAAAATGAAATTTTAACACGGACATAAAAAGGAAGATTCATTCAAAGTTTTGTTTAACATATTTAGAATCATGTACCTTTCTTTAGTGTTATAGGTATGTTATATGTGGAGATGTCTATTTTATCTACTGGATCTGCTTTGAATGTGAAGGAAATTAGCATAAGGAAGGGGTGGAGAACATTTTTTCCTCTAAATTGAGGGCTCCATCTTATTTAATATATATATTTTTTTCTAACACATATATTATATATATATTAAAAAATAAATAAATTAATTTTAAAATTATAATGATATACTTTTTTAATTGTTAAAGTCCATTTTTATCAATAACATTAATAGAATATTATATAGGAAAATATTGGATTATTAAGATCTTTTTCATAATTTTTTTTAAAAAACATTATATTAAAAAATGAAAACTTTAATATAATTATTTTTTGAAAAGAATAATAAACGGAGAAAAATGAATGATGTGAGAATGCTATCAATATATAATATAAATAAATTATATTTGGGTTTGGTTCTTATTATATTACACGAGAAAAGCTAACGCTTACTCCTCTCGTTCATTTTTTCTAAGAAATGGAAAGTTTATTCATGATATCTAAGGAAATCTGCATTATCCAGGCTAATATTATTGTATGGTGCTTGTGATGCTAATGCAACGATATTTCATTTTCGTAATGATGTTGAAACAAAAAATTAGGCTTATTGTTGACGAAGTGACCTAACTAGATATGCTCGTCTTGCAGGCTTCTTGTATTGAGTACGTGATTCTGGAGAGCGACAATCTGTCTACCTTGTTTCCCAGTGCACACGTTACTTTTGGAGGATTCGAGTTAAATGCGCACCTTTTATTCGCTATAGCGACTGCCCTTGCTGTTCTTCCCACCGTTTGGCTTCGGGATCTCAGTATTTTAAGTTATATCTCTGGTAAGCAGAATGGTATGATATTGTCCACTTTGAGCATAACCTCTCGTGACTTTATTTTGGGCGGTCCCAAAAGACCCATACCAATGAAAATGTATTCCTTACCTATAATATAAATTCATGATTGACTCAACCATTGTGATTTTTACTATAAAATGCCCCTATTTTGCAGCTGGTGGAGTTGTTGCATCAATCGTGGTGGTTGTATGCTTGTTTTGGGTTGGGGTGGTAGATAACGTCGGCTTCCATGGCACGGTGACTCCTCTGAACCTCTCAACTCTCCCTGTTGCTCTGGGTCTTTACGGTTTCTGCTACTCAGGACATGCTGTATTTCCCAACATCTATAGTTCAATGGGTAAACAAAGCCAATTCCCAGCAGTTCTTTTGACATGGTAATTTTATATCTCCATCCATTTTCACAAACAATTAGGCATCATTCTTAAGGACCTCTGAAGTATTAATCGTTTAAGCCTTGTTATAGTGCTGGAGAAAACTCCATGTGTCATACACGTCTTCATTAATCTGTGTTGAGGATTGTTGGGCGTGGAAGATCATGAGTTTATAACTGAGGAATACTATCTCAATTGGTACGAGGCATTTTGGGGAAGCCGAAAAGCCATGAGAGCTTATGCTCAAAGTGGACAATATCATACTAGTGTGGAGATCTGTGATTCCTAACATGGTATCAAAGTCATGCCCTTAACTTAGTCATGTCTATAGAATCCTAAGTGTCGAACAAAAAAGTTGTGAGCCTCGAAAGTGTAGTACAAAATGACTCAAGTGTTGAACAAATGGTGTACTTTATTTGAGGGCTCTAGAACAAGGAGTCGAGTCTCAATTAAGGGAAAGCTGTTCGATGGCTCCATAGGCCTCACAGGAGGCTCTATGGTGTACGGAATACATCTCCATTAGTATGAGGCCTCTATTGGTCACCCTCTTGAAGGGAGGGTTGATAGAACCCACCAACCATAAAGAAAAACAATCATCCATGTTAACAATAACACCATTTACTTTCTTTATGAATGCAGTTTTGGCATTTGTACTTTGATGTATGCTTGTGTTGCTATTATGGGATACTTAATGTTTGGAGAATCAACATTATCCCAATACACACTAAACCTGCCCGGGGATTTGGTTGCCTCAAAGATTGCTGTCTGGACTACGGTAAGCTGGTAAATTTCTACTGTCACTACTCTGTTCAAACCAATTTCTCACGTTTCTTATTTGTTCTTTGGCAGGTAATAAACCCATTTACCAAATATCCTTTCAGAGTCTAATATATACTTGTTGCTCACTGTACTTAAATTTTCGTTTGTCCTGTTTTTGCTTCACCCTAAGTTCTGCAACCATATTTGAACCATAAGTTTAATATTTCTCCTTAATTACTCCCACGTATGCATTAACAATATCTCCAGTAGCAATGAGTCTGGAGGAGTTCATACCACCAAACCACCCCAAGTCTCATATTTATTCCATCCTTATTAGAACAGCTCTTGTAATATCTACCTTACTGGTCGGCCTGTCTATCCCCTTTTTTGGTATGTACATTTCTTGTTCCATGCCAATTTCTGATGAAGAAAATGCCCTTTTGGCCTTGGAGACATGATTAAAATTTTTTGCATGCAGGTCTTGTGATGTCTTTGATTGGGTCACTGCTGACCATGCTAGTGGTAAGTTTGCTAATCTTTGAGAATGGTTGGGAGTGGGAGGTTGTCCCACATTGGCTAATTTAGGGAATGATCCCGAATTTATAAGTAAGGAATACATCTCCATTGGTATGAGGTCTTTTGGGGAAGTCCAAAACAAAGCCACGAGAGCTTATGCTCAAAGTGGACAATATCATACCATTGTGGAGAATCGTTAGGCTGAAACTAACTCATTAAATTTGTATTGCAGACTTTGATACTCCCTTGTGCCTGTTACCTCAGAATTTTGAAGGAGAAAGTACCATTTTTGCAGGTAAAAAACGTCCTGTTCATTGTGTTTTCTTTTATTTGCATACTAGAACTTGCGTACTTAGAAGACTCTCCCTTTTGTTTTTCTTGTTCTTTTACAGAGAGCACTTTGTTTCATAGTTATAGCAATAGGAGCTGTTGCATCAGCATTTGGATCATATTCATCTCTAAGGAAAATCATTGAGAAATTGAATGGCTGAAGTTTTGGCCTTCCCAACCACCATGACTCGGTGGTTGAGCAGCATAGATTCTGATAGGTTTTGTGTAACGTTTATGTTGTGCATTAAATTATAGGGGAACTCTAGATTTCTCGTTTCCCTATGAACATAGATGAGCTTGTTCATTTATGCCTGTTTTCCCTCTTGCTTGTCAATGTCTTTGTTTCTTAAAGTTTGACATCATTCAGATTCATTTTGTTATGGTAATGAGATTTGCTTTCCAACCTGTTTGAAGTGACTGTATAAGTCGTTCTAAATGGAACTTTTCGAAACCTTTAATATCAATTAAGATGTTTGAGTACATTTTCCTCTGAGTGTAAAGGCTAACTTACATAAGCTTTTAAAGTGTTGTCATTGGATTAATGTAACGGTCTAAGTTCACTGCTAGCCGATATTGTCCTCTTTGGACTTGTTCGCCACCACTAGCAGATATTGTCCTCTTTGAACTTTCCCTCAAGGTTTTTAAAATGTGTATATTAGGGAGAGGTTTCTACAACTTGATCGGATGTTTCGTTCTCCTCCACAATTGAAGTGGGATCTCACAATCCACCCCCTTTGGGGTCTGTTCTCCTCCCCAATTGAGAGGTTTCCACACCCTTATAAAGAATGCTTCGTTCTCCACCCTAACCGATATGGGATCTCACAATCCACCCCCTTCGGGGTCAGCAGTTCTCGCTGGCACTCGTTCCCTTCTCCAATCGAAGTGGGACCCCCCAATCCACCCCCTTCGGGACCCATCGTCCTTATTGGCACACCACCTCGTGTCCACCCCCCTATGGGGCTCAGCCTCCTCGCTGGCACATCGCCTAGTGTCTAGCTCTGATATCATTTGTAACGACTCAAGCTCACTGCTAGCAGATATTGTTCTCTTTGAGCTTTCCCTTTCAAGTTTCTCCTCAAAGTTTCTAAAACGTGTATGCTAGAGAGAGGTTTCCACACCCTTATAAAGAATGCTTCGTTCTTCTCCTCCCCAACCGACGTAGGATCTCATAATTAAGGTTCTAAGAACTAGTTTTTGGCATTACAAAGATGACAGGAGAAGAAGAAAAAGAAAAGGTATTTCAACTCCTCTCCTCTTCTTTCCTATTGATGAACAATCATCTGTTAGAGCTAATTCCATAAAACTAAATGAAAATAATTCTGGTTTCCAGTATATATATAACTTACACACTCGCTCAGTTTTGGACACTGAAAAGAGTAAATTTCTGCACAAACAAAAACTACTGTAATTGATCCAGTATCATTCCTCTCAACCTTGTTCAACAAGTTCTCACAACTTTGGGTCTCCAAGCTAGGCCAATCAAACAACCATTCTCTCCAATAAATGAATTCATAATCCGTTTTCTCAAAGGTTCACTTTTTGATCCTTCAGAATCATTGTTAGAACTCAAGCTCTTTACTGGAAGCAGAGGGCTCTCAGGATAGTCCCCTTCCACAATCCGAGTTACCATCTCCAAGACCTCGCTCATTTTCGGGCGTACCGCAGCCTTTCGAACCAAACAACGGTTCGCTACAGCTGCTAGTTTATGAGCAGCTTTAAGAGAATACTTGCCTTCAAGTTTTGGGTCCATTATCAGCTCAAACTTCTTTATGTCAGATAGGTGTGGTCTGACCCATTCCAAGAGCTTTTGCTCGCCTTTAGGACGGTTTCGATCTAGGGGACGCCTACCAGTAATCAGTTCATAAAGGAAAACTCCGTAGCTCCATACGTCGATTTTTGCTGTGAGTCGTCCTGTTTGAAGGTATTCAGGAGCTGCATATCCTATTGTTCCTACAATCTATACATGGATTGTTTATTACTGATTTGAAATATATAGAAAAACAAACGTGCAGTCATTTTGGCTTTCCTAAAACTGGTTAGATTTTAGATAAGTTGCATACGAACCGCTGTAGAGACATGGCTCAGTCCATCAGAAGGCCCCAGCCTGGCCAATCCAAAATCAGACAACTTAGCATTCCAGTGGTCATCCAAAAGAATGTTTGAAGCCTTGAAATCCCTAAATATTATCTGCTTAAAGATTTATGACAATTAGGCTACCATATATGTAAAGAAGCATAGACAATACAATACAGCTAGTTCACTAGTTTTGGCTGAAGAGAAAATTAACCGTCCATGCCCACCGTCAGTAGATCTTGTTTTCCCTTTTGGGTTTTCCCTCAAGGTTTTAAAACGTGTCTGCAAAGGAGAAGTTTCCACACCCTTATAAGAAATGTTTCGTTTCCCTCTCCAACCGATGTGGGATCTCACAATCCACTTCCTTTGGGGACCAACGTCCTCACTAACACACTGCCCGGTGTCTAGCTCTGATGTCATTTGTAACAGTTCAAGGCCATCGCTAACAGATATTGTCCTCTTTGGGTTTCCCCTCAAGGTTTTAAAACGCATCTGTTAAGGAAAGGTTTTCACACCTTATAAGGAATGCTTCGTTCCCCTCTCTTACCAATGTGGGATCTCACAATCCACCTATCCCCAGTGGGGACCAGCGTCCTCGCTGGCACACTGCCCGGTGTCTGGCTCTGAGATCATTTGTAACAGCCCAAGCCCACCGCTAGCAAATATTCTCCTTTTTTGGCTTTCCCTTATTCCCTTTAAGGTTTTAAAACGCGTCTGATAGGGAGAGGTTTCCACACCCTTATAAGGAATGCTTCGTTCCCCTCTCTAACCGACGTGGGATCTCACAATAAGATTCTTGCAAAATTATATGGTACCTGGAAATCCATTCCTTCATGTAGATACGCCAAGCCACGAGCAGCATCCTGTGCTATTTTCATTCTTATTGCCCATGGAAGAGAACCATTAAACCTGCTTGATAAATGATCTTGCACGCTCCTGTTAGGCATATATTCGTATACGAGTAGTCGCTGGATCCCTCGTTCATCATCCTCGGCACAGTAGCCTAGTAATTTGACGAGATTTGGATGTTCGACAACGCCCAAAAAGTTCACTTCTGTCACCCATTCCTTGTGACCCTAGTGGATAGGATAGAAACTGAAATCAGAAATGCAATACTAATAAGAAAGTTCATGTCCAAACTAGCTTATCATTAACTTTTTGGCTTTCGGAAGGGCGATTAATTTAGCCTACAAAAGCATTCTCAACACTTTAGATAGTTGATATTTTACACCACCAGCCAAACAAAAACTGTGAAATTATAAGTCCATGCAATGCAACCTTGTAGGGGACATCCCTCTTGTAACTATACTCTGTTTTGTTATTCAATCCACTTCTAGGAAGAGCTTTTTGTTCCTTTTTATACAAATGTCTCAAAGTAAGGCTAAATGTAAATGCATTTAACCAAAGTTCGCTACAATAGTGGGAATAATTGGATATACATGTAATAGCCCAAGCTCACCGCTAGCAAATATTGTCCGTTTTGGCCCTTTACGTATCGCCATCAGCCTCAGGGTTTAAAAATGCGTCTGCTAGGGAGAGGTTTTTACACCCTTATAAAGAATTCTTCGTTCCCCTCTCCAACCGATGTGGGATCTCACAATCCATCCCCCTTCGGGGCCTAGCGTCCTCAATAGCACACCGCCTAGTGTCCACCCCCTTCGGGGCTCTTAAGGAAAATGCAAGAAGTTCTATGCTTAGAAATGTGAGATCTCACATCCCACATCGATTGGAGAGGAGAATGAGTGCTAACGAGGACGCTGGACCCCGAATAGAGGTGGATTGTGAGATCCCACATCGGTTGGAAAGGGGAACGAAGCATTCTTTATAAGGGTGTGGAAACCTCTCCCTAGCATACGCATTATAAAACCGTGAAGCTACGACGATACGTAACGGGCCGAAACGGACAATATATGCTAGCAGTGGACTTGGGCCGTTACAAGAAAGAATTCTCGAATTCTTTAATATTAGACTTCAACTTTTGACACTTAGATGGAGATGGAATAATATTCCCCCAGCTTTGTGCAGTTCTTAATTTTTATAGGTGTCTAATGGGGATCTTTTCAGTCATCTCTTTTGGCTTTCACAAAAATATCTTAATACAGCCATATATGGAACATTCTCAGCTAACCCAACATGATGCAAATAAGTACATATCTAAGTAAAAACTTGGGGAAGGTGGGAGATTAGAGTAAGAGAACTTGCCTGCAATCCTCTTCTACTTAATTGCTTAACAGCAATGTCTATTCTTTTACGTGGATCATCCGAGTTACGGATAGCGCCTCGATATACACTACCGAATCCTCCTTCTCCGATCATGAGCGAGCGGCTGAAGTTCTTCGTGGCTGCTTTCAAATCTGAGAATGTGAACTCCCTAAGATTACTATGTCTTTGAGACAAAGCTGCAAATGATATAGCAGAGGATGCTGCACTGAATTCTGAGACATTCTGAGAATTTACTTCCGAGTCAAACATCTTAAGATCTTGATTCATCGACGTCGAATTCGAGTTACACGAGAGAATCGAATTCGATTTCCTAGATTTCCTTAGCTCAACAATGTTTCTCTTGTTGTTGAATACATGAAAACACTTCATAGTCCCTTCCAAAAGCTGATTCCCTCACTGCACAAAGACAAAACCACACAATGTTGATACTCAAACTCCAGCTGATCAAGTATATTTTGGCTATAATACAAGACCCACCTAGGTGATCCAATGAATAAAGGTAGCTCTAGAGATAACAGGCTGATTTTCCCCAAGAACTCACATCAACCGGAAGGTTTGGCGCCTGAATGTCGGCTCTTCCCAACCCTTAACTGGTCCTGATTCAAGAGGAAAAACCAAAGAAACTTGAAGAGCCTTAGCTATTGAAGAAACCCAGAAAGTGCCTTTCTCAACAGTTTCCACCAATCACAAATCCATCCAAAAGGGATTGATCAAGGGGAATTCAAAAAAACCCAGATTCAAAATAACCCATATCAAGGAGGATCAGAATTTGAACCCAAAATCCAAGAAACTCAACCAATTTTCTAAGAAAAAGTTAAGAACATCAAGAAATCTGCATAGCTTTTCACAGAAAACAAGGAAGATCAGGGAGAAGAAAGAGAAATTCACCTCTCATATACGTCCAAACTTGAGCCAAAACTTGAAAAATGAGGAGCTTAAAGAACAAGACAGGATAACATAGAAGGACAAGGGCAGGCCCCCATGATCTAGGGGAAGTCAATACAAGGCAGCTAGAATTCAGGTGACCAACCAAAGAACCCATTTCAAAGAAGCCCCCAAAGGATTAAAATATGGATAGAAAATCGAAGGGATTGAAACAGTAAACGCCCAGCTACAAAGATTATTAAAAACAAGAACAAATTGACAAGCGAATGGCGGTTTTGTGTGTGAAAAGGGATTTGATTGAACCTTCTTTTTCCCCTTTTAGGGATACGTGAGGGATCCTACAAACAAAAGGTCTACGAAAGGGAATAATGGATATCGCCACATGGAATGAGAATGAATCCCTAGGGCCCCATGTTTATTAAATATTTTATATAAATTAAATTAAATTATTAAATTATTAAATTATTAAATTATTACGTATCTGTTCCTGTCTTCGAAGCAGTCATTATCTGCCGAAATGGATATTCTTGTAGCTTTCAAATTAAAAACAAAACAAAACAAAAAACACAATAATCTTAGTATGAGCTTTTCCTTAATATCATCAAAAGATGGAAAATTTTTAATTTGTATTAATTTCTACTCTAAATATTTTACTTTAAACTTAGATCAAATCAATGTTGCAATTTTTACTTTTATTTAATTTTTGTTAATTTTTTATTCATATCGTGTAGATGAGAAAACTCATTTTATTTGCACAAATACGAGCTTAGTTTAGTCCATGTACTCTGTATGGGATGAAACTCATCCCATTTTCATCATTATGAACTTGGGTAAAGATTAAAATAGTTATTACCCATTTCTCATTTTTTTAATCATTGAATCTCTTCTGGATATTGACCCAATTGAAATCAGGAAGCTCATGCCATGGAAGAAGACAACTTAAACCAAGTCCGTCAAATTGGTGTCTAAAATTCCACCAAATGTCAAGTTGCCCAAGGAGGTATGGTTTACCACAAAACTATCAGCAGCCTCCCTTCGTGACCCCACGTTGCCCACCTTCTTTGCCACTGTCTTTCCTTTCTCTTTCTCTCTCTAACCCACCAAATTTCCTCCTTTGACCTTCGACGGCTATGAAAATTTTGATCTTTCAGCTTTTCAAACTTCAATCTATAAAACCCATCTCTCCTTCTTCCTTAGATCTTTACTTTTGTGTTCTATTTCAAAAATTTTTGGTGGGTATCTTCATATACCTTCTAATTTGGGCGTTTACTCGAAGCTTAAAGCTATGAACTTAAAGAACCCCATGTTTTCTTCCATTTTCTTGGTTCTTGTTCTTGTGGGATTGAGCTGGGAACAGTTTGTTCATAGCCAGAATGTGGATGGTAATCAGTTTGCCAGCCCTGCAGCTATCCCATTTATGTTGTCAATGGCCAACGCCCAGCTCTCCAATTTGAGCTCAATCATCAACTCGGAACTCAGTAGCCGCTTCCATTTCTGCTCCAGAGACACGTGAGTTTTTTCCCCCAGCACTTTCAATTCTGCGCTCTGTTTGGTTATTGAGAGCTTGAGAGAAATGGAATCGAAGAGAAATCCTAGTTTAAACTTTACCCTTTTTCTGGATTATGAGATTTTAACTTCCCATTATGAAATATTTGCGAGTTAATATGCTTAACTTCAGTAAGTTTAGGGAAATTGTTAGTCTTTGATCGAAAAGATTTGTCAGTAATTGCTTCGAGAAAGTTCGGGAAGATTTGTGACAACAAAAACGAGAATTGAAAAGCATACGTGCTTAAGGTTTCTCTATCTAAAAGTTGTTCTTCGATCGTGGGCCATTTCCAACAATCTTGAGCTAGGAGCTTTTCTTTTTTTGTATCAGGCAAGCTGATTGGAACAAAGCGTTTAATTTTTCATCTAATCTGAGGTTCTTGTCTTCTTGTCTACAGAAGACCAATGGTATGAGTAATCCGTAAGTGGAAAGAAGAGTTCTTCCATTTCTGTCATGATTAGGTTCAATCACATGGTGTTGAATTATATATTGTGTTGGTTTTTGAACAGGTGATTTCAGCAAGCGCCTGTGTACAGCAGCAGAAATCAATTTTTACTTTGACAGTATGATCCTTCAAGATCCTGGAAGTGGTTCCTTCTTGAAACTTAACAAGAATTGTAATTTGACTTCATGGAGTCCTGGTTGTGAGCCAGGATGGGCATGTAGTGTTGGTCCTGAACAGAGCGTTGACCTTAGTAATTCTCAGCTATTCCCTTCAAGAATGCATGATTGTCGAGCTTGTTGTGAGGGTTTCTTCTGTCCTCAGGGTCTTACATGCATGATACGTAAGTGTTTAGATCTATAAGTGCTTGTTCTTCACCATTGGCTGTAGATTCTATGTATTGTTGTGGAATCATTGTAACGTTTTTAATGGTGTTTTGTCGAATGTCTTTCGTTTTTGAATTACTTATTGGGAGATCCTACATCGGTTGGAGAGGGAATGAAGCATTGCTTATAAGGATGTGGAAACCTCTCCCTAGTAGATGCGTTTTAAAAACCTTGAGGGGAAGTCCGAAAGAAAAGTCTAAAGAAGATAATATTTGCTAGCGGTGGCTTGGGCTGTTACAAATGGTATCAGAGCTAGACATCGGTGGTGTGCTAGCGAGGATGTTGGCCCCCCAGGGAGGTGGATTGTGAGATCCCACATCAGTTGGAGAGGGGAATGAAGCATTCCTTGTAAGGATGTGGAAACCTCTCTCTAATAGATGCGTTTTAAAAACCTAGAGGGGAAGCCCGAAAGGAAAAGTTTAAAGAGGACAATATTTGCTAGCGGTGGCTTGGGCTGTTACAAATGGTCTCAAAGCTAGACATTGGGCAGTGTGCCAGCGAGGACGTTGGGCCCCCAAGGGGGGTGGATTGTGAGATCTCACGTCGGTAGGAGGGGGAATGAAGCATTGCTTATAAGGATGTGGAAATCTTTTCCTAGTAGGCACGTTTTAAAAACCTTGAGGGCAAGCCCGAAAGGGAAAGCCCAAAGAGGACAATATCTGCTAGCGATGGGCTTGGGCTGTTACAAATGGTATCAGAGTCAAACACCGGATGGTGTGCTAGCGAGGACGTTGGCCCCCCAGGAGAGGTGGATTGTGAGATCCCACATCAGTTGGAGAGGGGAATGAAGCATTCCTTATAAGGATGTAGAAACCTCTCCCTAGTAAACATGTTTTAAAAACCTTGAGGGGAAGCCCGAAGGGGAAAGTCCAAAGAGGACAATATCTGCTAGCGGTAGGCTTGGGCTGTTACAAATGGTATCAGAGCCAGACATCGGGCGGTATGCCAACAAGGACGTTGGGCTCCCAAGGGGGGTAGATTGTGAGATCCTACCTCTGCCTAGCAAATACGTTTTAAAAAACTTTGAGGGGAAACCTGAAGGGGGAAAGCCCAAAGAGGACAATATTTGCTAGCGGTGGACTTGGACGGTTACAATACTCATATAAGTAATAAGTTGCTGATCTTCTATTGCTCTTCTTGGTTATGTATATATCAGGTATCTAACACTAATAAACCTATAAATCAAACAGAAAAACACACAAATAAGAGACTAGAGATAAACAAAAGCTTTCTCGCATGTGTTACTTTCTCTTATTACCCATCCTTGCATTTGCTTGCTATTGGAGGTCTCACAGTATAACACTCTTACTGTATCTGACAGCATGCCCTTTAGGATCATATTGTCCCAACGCCAAGTTGAATAGAACAACAGGAGTATGTGAGCCGTAAGTACAAACCATAACTCTGAATATCAGTGTCCATGGTCTTCAGCACACAATGAAGTTGTTCTTGTTCTTGCAGATATCTTTACCAGCTACCGCCCGGGCGGCCCAACCATACTTGTGGAGGAGCAAATATTTGGGCAGATGTTGGTCGGAGTAAAGAGATGTTCTGTCCAGATGGTTCATTTTGTCCCTCAAGCACCGAACAAATTCCTTGCGAGAGTGGGTATTGACTTGAATCCTACCACTATTTTGTTGTCAACCAATGTTTGCTGCCTCAAACACGAGCTTTCTAATCATGTCTATCTGTTTTGCTGCCATTGCAGACATTACTGCAGAATGGGTTCAACTTCTCAGAATAGTAAGTGCTATACATGTAGGAATATAGATGAGATGCTTCTTTTGAACTGTTCCTTTGCCATTTTCCTTTAGCTGTGTACTCTTTAGGGACAATGATATCAAATATCTGGTTAAGATTGCTAGCATCAAGCATTTGACCCTTTTCCAAATATCTTGCAGGATGCTTCAAGCTTACTTCATGTGATGGAAGCGCCACAAATCAGGATATTCATGCTTATGGAGTAATGCTTTTAGTAAGTCATCCATCATGTGAAAATCGGAGTCTTTGAGTCGTAATTCAAATGTGGTGATATATTTTCATCGTACTGTTCTTTTCAATTTTCAAGTGTTCTTTCTTGCCTTTTCATTCACAATTATGTAAATAGAGGAGTTCTGTGAGATCCCACATTGGTTGGAGAGGAGAACGAAACATCCTTTATAAGGGTGTGGAAACCTTTTCTTAGTAGACGCGTTTTAAAGCCTTGAGGGAAAGCCTGAAAGGGAAAGCCCAAAGAGGACAATATAGGCTAGCGGTGGACTTGGGTTGTTACAGTTAGTATCAGAGCCAGACACGAGGTGGTGTACCAGTAAGGATGCTGGGCCTCGAAGGGGGGTGGATTTGATAGGGGTCCCACATCGATTGGAGAAGGAATGAGCGCCAGCGAGGATGCTGGGCCCTAAAGGGGGGTGGATTGTGAGATCCCACATCGGTTGGGGAGGAGAACGAAACACCCTTTATTAGGGTGTGGAAACCTTTCCCTAGCAGATGCGTTTTAAAGCTTTGAGGAGAAGCCTGAAAGGGAAAGCCCAAAGAGGACAACATCTGCTAGCGGTGGGCTTGACCTGTTACAGTTGGTATCAGAGTCAAACACTGGGCGATGTGCCAGCGAGGAGGCTGTTTCTCGAAGAGGGGTAACACGAGGCGGAGTGCCAGTAAGGACGCTGGGCTCACTGTGGGGGTGGATTTGATAGGGTCTCACATCGATTGGAGAAAGGAACGAGTGCCAGCGAGGACACTGGGCCCTGAAGGGGGTTAGATTGTGAATTCCCACATCGGTTGGGGAGGAGAATGAAACACCCTTTATAAGGGAGTGAAAACGTTTCCCTAGCAAACGCGTTTTAAAGCCTTAAGAGGAAGCTCGAAAGTGAAAGCCCACCCTTTACAAGGGTGTGGAAACCTTTCCCTAACAGACGCATTTTAAAGCCTTAAGGGGAAGTCCGAAAGGGAAAGCCTAGAGAAGACAATATATGCTAGTGGTGGGTTTGGGCTGTTACAAGTTCTGTATCAACTCTTGTAAGAATAAGGTGGTAACAAGAGCCTGTAAGAGTAAGGTGGTAACAAGAGCTTGTAAGAATAAGGTGGTAACAAGAGGGATTAAGAGTTAACACTTTTATTTGCTTATGCAGGTGGCTTTAAGCACAGTTCTACTCATAATTTACAATTTCTTCGACCAAATTCTTGCTGCTAGAGAAAGAAGACTGGCTAAATCCAGAGAAGCAGCAGCCAAAAGTGCAAAAGCAACGGCAAAAGCACAACAAAGGTGGAAAGCTGCAAAAGATGCAGCTAAAAAGCATGCAACTGGGTTGCAAGTTCAACTATCACGAAAGTTTTCACGTGTGAAAAACTCAAATACAGAAAAACATGAGATTTTGAATCTGTCCGAACTCGAAACAGATGATGACTTACCATATTCACATTCACATATCCCGACCACGTCGTCGACTTCATCAGTGCACATAGAAGAAAGAAACAATAACCAAACTGATCTCATGGGGATCATACACGAAATCGAAAAAGACCCTGACGGTCATGAAGGTTTTCATTTTGAATCTGGTGAAGGTTTTGAAAAACATATGCCAAAGGGAAAGCATTCAAGTACTCATAGCCAGATGTTCAGGTATGCTTATGTCCAACTTGAGAAAGAAAAGGCTCAGCAGCAACAGAACAACAATCTTACGTTTTCCGGTGTAATTAAAATGGCAACTGATCCTGAGAATAAAAGGCGTCCTCCTATCGAAGTGTCTTTTAAAGATCTAAACCTTACTTTGAAAGCAAAAAACAAGCATTTGTTGAGGTGTGTCACTGGAAATATCAAGCCTGGTCGGATTACTGCTGTGATGGGTCCATCTGGAGCTGGAAAAACAACATTTCTGTCTGCTTTGGCAGGAAAAGCAATTGGATGCAAGACAACAGGGTCTATTCTGATAAATGGAAAGAATGAATCAATTCTTTCCTATAAAAGAATTATGGGTTTTGTGCCTCAAGATGATATTGTTCATGGGAACTTGACAGTGGAAGAGAATTTATGGTTCAGTGCAAACTGCAGGTAGTTGAAACTTTCCTTTGCTCTTTGCTTAGCTCTACTTCTACTTAATTATATTAATGCTTTCAACTTGCCACGGTTTCAACGATCTTGATTGTGAATGTATCATATGTTTAGGATTGTTGGGAGGGAGTCCCACGTTGATTAATTTAGGGAATGATCACGGGTTATAAGTAAGCAATACATCTCTATTGGTATGAAGCCTTTTGGGGATGCCCAAAAGCAAAGTTATGAGAGCTTATGCTCAAAGTGGACAATATCATACCATTGTGGAGAGTCGTGGTTCCTAACATGCTATCAGAGTCATGCTCTTAACTTAGTCATGTCAATAGAATCCTTAAATGTCGAACAAAGAGTTGTGAGCCTCGAAGGTGTAGTCAAAAGTGACTAAAGTGTCGAACAAATGGTGTACTTTGTTCGAGGGCTCTTAGGCCTCAGGGGAGGCTCTATGTTGCACTTTGTTCGAGGGGAGGATTGTTGAGGATTGTTGGGAGGGAGTCTCACATTGGCTAATTTAGGGAATTATCAAGGATTTATAAGGAATACATCTCCATTGGTATGAGGCCTTTTAGGGAAGCCCAAAAGCAAAGTCATGAGAGCTTAGGCTCAAAGTGGACAATATCATACCATTGTAGAGAATCGTTGTTCCTAACATGGTATCAGAGGCATGCTCTTAATTTAGTCATGTCAATAGAATCCTCAAATGTCGAATAAAGAAGTGTGAGCCTCGAAGGAGTAGTCAAAAGTGACTAAAGTGTCGAACAAATGGTGTACTTTGTTCGAGGGCTCTTAGGCATCAGGGGAGGGTCTATGTTGCACTTTGTTCGAGGGAAAGATTGTTGAGGATTGTTAGGAGAGAGTCTCACATTGGCTAATTTAGGGGAAGATCATGGGTTTATAAGTGCGGAATACTATATCCATTGGTATGAGGCCGTTTCGGAAAGCCCAAAGCAAAACCATGAGAGCTTTTACTCAAAGTGGANTCGGGGAAGCCTAAAGCAAAGCCATGAGAGCTTACAATATCATACCATTGTGGAGGTTCGTGATTCCTAACATCATACATCATTTTTCTATCTGAAGCATCCGTTCCTAGTTCAAGGCGAAATACTATAAGATGGAAGTAGTGATGTTTTTTCTGAATTTCATAATAACTTCCCATTGTTCTTCATGTTTAAAATATTTTTCTCTACGTAGTTCTTCATGATTGATTTGTTCAATGTAGTTTCTTTTATCTCAAACAAATTGATCAATAGAGTTTGTCGTGTATGTTCTTGGTTCATTCATCAACTGACCACTGAAATGATACTTGTCTTCGAATTTACTTATGTTGTTTGACGTACAAGACTGATAATTATTCATTCAAGAACAGCTGACAAACTTATGTTCTTGATATTTGGTTGCTTCTGTTGAGATATCAGTACTGACTGTGAGCATCACTTGTTATTATAGACTTTCAGTGGAGTTGTCCAAAGCGGATAAAGTTCTAATTGTCGAAAGAGTTATCGAGTTCTTGGGGCTCCAAACCGTGCGGAACTCCTTGGTTGGGACAGTGGAAAAGCGAGGAATCTCTGGAGGTCAAAGGAAGAGGGTGAATGTTGGATTGGAAATGGTGATAGAGCCTTCAATTTTGCTATTAGATGAGCCAACGTCTGGTTTGGACAGTTCTTCTTCTCAATTGCTTCTTAGAGCTCTCAGGAGAGAAGCTCTTGAAGGTGTGACCATTTGCATGGTGGTTCATCAACCAAGGTAACCTTTCACTGTCTTTTTGTAATAGCTCAAGCCCACTACTAGTAAATATTGTCCGCTTTGGTCCGTTACGTATTGTTGTTAGCCTCATGATTTTAAAACGCGTCTACTAGGGAAAGGTTTTCACACCCTTATAAGAAATGCTTCATTCCCATCTCCAACCAATGTGGGATCTCACAATCCACCCCCTTTGGGGACCAGCATCCTCGCTGGCACGCCACAAGGTGTCTAGCTCTAATACCATTTATAACAGCTCAAGTCCATTTCTAACAGATGTAGTCCTCTTTGGGGTTTCCCTTCCGGGCTTCCCCTCAAAATTTTAAAACGCGTCTACTAGGGGGGGGTTTCCACACCCTTATAAAAAATGCTTCGTTCTCCTCTCCAACGAATATGGGATCTCACAATCCACCCCCCTTGGGGGCCAGCGTCCTCGCTGGCACACCACCCAGTTTCTAGCTTTGATACCATTTGTAACAGCCCAAGTCCACCGCTAGTAGATATTGTCCTCTTTGGGGTTTCCCCTCAAAGTTTTAAAACTCATCTGCTGGGAAGAGGTTTCCACACCCTTATAAAAAAATGCTTTGTTCCCCTCTAAAACCAATGTGGGATCTCACAATCCACCCTCTTTGGAGGCTAGCGTCTTCGCTGGCACACCACCTGATGTCTAACTTTGATACCATCTGTAACCGCCTAAGTTCACCGCTAGCAGATATTGTCTTGTTTAGGGTTTCCCTTCCGGGCTTCCCCTCAAGGTTTTAAAACACGTCTTCTAGGGAGAGGTTTCCACAACTTTATAAGAAATGCTCCATTCCCCTCTCCAACCAATGTGGGATCCCACACTTTTTAGCTTGCAAGCCCGTTTTATTAGGTTTAGTGCAGGTTTGAATATTACCCTTATTTACTAACGTGTAAATCTCTGATGCAGCTACACCTTATTCAAAATGTTCGATGATTTGGTTCTTCTTGCAAAAGGTGGTTTCACTGTTTATCATGGACCAGCCAAGAGAGTTGAAGAATACTTTGCTGGTCTTGGAATCAATGTCCCAGAACGTGTTAACCCTCCAGATCACTTCATTGATATTTTGGAGGGTATAGTAACACCTAATGCAGACGTTAGCTATGAAGAGCTTCCTGTTAGATGGTTGCTTCATAATGGCTATCCAGTACCAGCAGATTTGCAGCAGAACTCGGCCCGACACGCTTCGAGCTCAGCAAGCACGCGAACTCATGGAACAAGAAACAGTGTTCTTGTCGAACGACAACCTTCCTTAGCTGGGGAGCTATGGCAGGGCATGAGAAGTAATGTTGAGGAACATCATGATAAGTTACGAATGCATTTTAAGACTAAAGATTTGTCGCATCGAAGTACTCCGGGCATACTTAAACAGTATAGATACTTTCTCGGAAGGTACATTTTCGTTACACCTTTGTATATTTTCATGATCTTATCATTAATTCCTGACATGGTTTCTTCGTAACGATGAATATCAGAATTGGTAAGCAACGATTACGGGACTCGAAAATACAAGTTATAGATTATTTGATCTTGCTTCTTGCTGGTGCCTGCCTGGGATCTATATCAGATGTGAGCGATCAGTCATTTGGTGTTAGTGGCTATGCTTTCACCATTATTGCAGTTTGTAAGTTACCAATTCTTTGTGCTATGTCTTGTCCTCTCTGATTTATTTCTTTCCACGAATGCAAACATATGTGCTTGTAGAAAAGCGTGTTATTGTGAGATCTCACATCGGTTGGAGAGGAGAACGAAACATTCTTTATAAGAGCGTGGAAACCTCCCCTAAGAGACGTGTTTTAAAACCTTGTGGGGAAGCCCGAAAGGGAAAGCCCAAAGAGGACAATATCTACTAGTGGTAGGCTTGACTTTTACAAATGGTATCAGAGTCTGTGTCAGTGAGGAGGCTGAGCCTTGAAGAGGGGTGGACACGAGGCGGTGTGCCAACAAGGACGTTGGACTCTAAAGGGAGGTGGATTAGGGGGTCCCACACCGATTGAAGATGGGAACGAGTGCCAACGAGGACGTTGGATCCCAAAGGGGGGTGGATTGTGAGATCCCAAATCGGTTGGGGAGGAGAACGAAGCATTCCTTTATAAGAATGTGGAAACCTCCCCCTAGCAGATGCGTTTTAAAACCTTGAGAGGAAGCCCGTAAGGGAAAGCCCAAAGAGGACAATATTTGCTAGCGGTGGGCTTGGCTGTTACAAATAGTATTACAGCCAGCATCGGGTGATGTGCCAGCGAGGAAGTTGAGCCCTAAAAGGGGGTGGACACGAGACGGTGTGCCAGTAAGGACGCTAAGCTCCAAAGGGGGGTAAATTGGAGGGTCCCACATCGATGGGAGAAGGGAACGAGTGCCAGCAAGGACGCTGGGCCCCGAATGGGGTGGATTGTGAGATCCCACATCGGTTGGGGAGGAGAATGAAGCATTTTTTATAAGTGTGTGAAAACCTCCCCTAGCAGACACGTTTTAAAATCTTGAGGGGAAGCCCGAAAGAAAAAACCCAAAGAGGACAATATCCGTTAACGGTCGGCTTCATTGTTTCATTTTGTCGCACAATATGCTCTTCTTTATCCGGGCCGAAATCTATAACCACTGACCAAGATTTTGTCATTGATTGCAGCCCTTCTAGGCAAAATTGCAGCTCTGAGAACATTTTCTTTGGATAAGTTAGAATATTGGAGAGAAAGTTCTTCTGGCATGAGCAGTTTGGCTTACTTTCTCGCAAAGGACACAGTCGACCATTTCAATACAGCAATCAAGCCATTGATGTATCTCTCTATGTTCTATTCCTTCACAAATCCAAGATCTTCCTTTACAAATCATTACGTTGTTCTACTCTGCCTTCTGTACTGCGTCACGGGTATCGCTTACGCTTTGGCCATCCTGTTTCAGCCAGGTGCAGCTCAACTGGTTAGTGAAGTTCATACCTTGGTGAGCTGAATTGCCATATTTCTTGTATTTTCACTGAGAAAAAATGTACTGTTTTATGCAGTGGTCAGCCATTCTTCCTGTTGTCTTAACCCTCTTCATTACAAGGACTCAAACTAGTTCAGCATTGAAGAATCTGTCCAATATTTGCTACCCCAAATGGGCTTTAGAAGCATTAGTGATAGCAAATGCTGAAAGGTATGACAGAAGTTGCCCTCTACAGTATTCATGTCATCATGCTGTCTGTTAACTAAATCGTTAACTACGAACGAAACTGAATTAACAAAACGAACTTCCTAAGATCATTCAAATGAATGTTTTTTTGTACATTCTAGCGTTTTTCTCAACAAAAGCGCGGTTTTTTCAGCTAAAAGAAAATCCTAACATAGCTGGCTCTGTTCTATAGGTATGATGGAGTGTGGCTGATGACTCGCTGTGGAGCTTTGAATAAAAGTGGGTTTGACCTTCATGACTGGGGCCTATGTCTACTCCTCCTAATGGTCACCGGTGTTATTTTTCGAGTATTTTCGTACGTTTGTATGTTGATCTTTAGAAGAAAGTGACCCATTAACTATGAGGTTCAGTCCCTCAGCCATTTTCTTAAGAGTAGTTAGCAAGCTAGATCGACAATACACCATTTTCAGGCACCTCTGAAGGTTTGGATTTTCCTATCACATGAAGATCCAGTTCAGAAGTTGTATATATTTTGATATACTGACCCTTTGCCTCTTCTGGCTCACTCATTGTATTCACATGGCAAAAGTAACAATGTAGATAAGCGAAGTTCGACTCAATTTTTTTTTATTAAACTCGGAATTAATAAGAATAATTTCAAGGAAGAAGTGGCTAAATTGTAAATTTGGTCCTAGATTTTAATCCATAGTTAGAATTAGTCCTTACCGTTCGTAATAACTCTCGTGATAGTTGGAACTATTTGTGAGAGTTTTATCGAGCCATAAGAACAACGAAATTTAAACTTTTTATGAACTATAGAGACCAAATTTACAATTCTAACCTTGATGCGTTCTCAAAATTTGTAGAGAGATCTTTCTAGCCGCTCCGATTTGATCGATAATGAGATTCTTGGCTAGAAGAAAGGTCGGGACTCCCTTTACGAGAAACAAATTCTCTCCACATCTGCAACAAAAGGAGATTTGATGCAGTTCTAAAGGATGATACAGTTTTAATTCCAGATTTCCCAAGCAGCCAGGCCCCCTTTTGGTCTGTGCTTCCATTCTAGCCACAGAGATATCCATCAGTTTACTTTAGCAAGCTATACAAATCTCTGAATAAATAAGTTTAATATCACTACACGACTATCAGTGAACCTAAGTTTAGAAGTACAACACTACATTGAGCTTCTTCAGCCCTTTCTTGAGTACTACAGATATATCCCATTTGCTTCTATGGAATTAACCTAGCCCAAAGAATTTTCAGGTGGGTTGGTCGACGTAATGCCCTGTTTTTCGTCTATGTCGACTATAATCTGATACAAACCTGAAAGACAGGCCACAGCCTTCTACCTTGCACTTGTATGGTCGCTCCCCTGTGTGCACACGAATATGCTCGGTCCTAGCCCACGCCCATTTGAATGACATGGAACAACCTTTCCATGGACACTTCAGAGGTCGGTCGTCGTCATGCACACGTTGGTGAAGCATTGCGTATTTGTGGGAGCTGAACCTCTTTCCACATCCTTCATGTGGGCACTGGTTGCGTTTGTGCAAGGCTAGTTCAACCTTTGTCTCAAAACTCATGCGGCAGCCTTCTAGGTCACATTTATAAGACCCTTTTCTTCTAATTCCTTTCTTAGGCTTTGGAGAAACGTTGTCAGACGGTTTTCTCACTCTCTTGCTCTCTGGTTTCTCCTGTACTGATATATTGACATCAATATCCCTTTGATGAGTTAAATTCTTAATAGCCCTTGGCCTCAACCCTTCACATGGACTTCGTATAAAATCGAAGGAACTAAGCTCATTTTCGATTCTAAGCTCGTCATGTCTCTTCCGTTTTCTTCGCTTTTCCACATCTGAACTAGGCTTGTGCTTTAAAGAACAAATTTCCGTAGCATCACGGGTCTTCGATTGTGTCAGAGGACTGTCAATACCTGGAGCCTTTCCACCAGTCAAGTTTTTTCTATCCGAGGCCTCTCCGCCAGTTTCGACATCCATGGGGCTTTCCCCTAGTATGCAAGACTTGAAACCAGGTTTGTCCATCGGGATTCTAGGTTCAGTAGGCGTCTCATTCTGGACCCCAGTACTTGACATCAAAGCATCAGAAAGGTTGTCTACATCTTCCTGGCTACCAAGATTTTTAATGGATTTTTCATCTGCTAAACAAGAGGATAGTTGAGCTTTCAGTTGAACCTCGACGCCAGAAACAGACCGAGTTTCAACATCTGCATCGAACGTCTGAAGATTATTTAGTAAACCATCTGATGTCGCAGCATTACATAAATCGGGGCCTTCGCAAGCCATCCTTGAAACTTCAGAAGTCCTATCTCTCAAGTTAGAAGTAGCAGCATCTGGTGTTCCAGTATTTGTTCTATCATCTAAGTGACCAAACTGGCTGTGACCTTCAGTATCTGGACAAAGCTGCAGCTTTATTGGGATTAAACTACAAGAATCTTCATCCATACCTTTTATTCCGTCAGCAATCGCAGTTTCATCCCTAGTCATGCCATCACAAGCTTCACTACTCGAATTCTTCACATCTTCACTGTCAAGCACCACTTTCGAACTCTCAAGAACGATGGAACAATGTAAACCTGTGGACTCGGCAAGATTAACTTCATCCGAGCACACACCAGCCGGGGCATGTGATTGCTCCTCCGAAGCAATATCACATTCCTGATCTGTTTTATTGCGACTTTCAAGAAGCTCTTGATCTTGTGGAAGTTCAAAAGATTCATTGATGGCATTGACAAGTGGGCCAACAGTGCAGCTGGGTAATACAGCGTTTTTATTTGGTTCACTTGTGTCTAATGCGGCCGTGATATACTGCTGCATCCCAGAGTCATCCACGGGTAACTCACCATCAATATAAGCTTCTTCTGGCAAACAATTTTCCATTTGGGGCTCTGTCATCCTACCAACAGTAGAGATGGAGTTTGTATTTCCACAATCTTGAAGCACTGCATCCTGCTGATCGGTCGTCCCAGTTGGATCAGGAATCGCCAACTCTGATGCATTGCTTCTGAAACTCCTGTCATTACAAAGGTCACTTGAATCTCCACTACTAGCCGGCTGAGTAACAGAACTGACGCCTGTAGAATTCCCTGATTTCTTGTTCCTTCTGTAGTATTGGAAAAACTTTTCTTGTTGTTTTGCTATTCTAGAATCGGACTTTTCCCCCGAAACTTCCTCCTTAAGATGCATATGCATGCTTTGGAATCGTTTGCTATGCTGCAGATGATTTATCTTCTTCGAGCGTGACCTTTTAGCTGGCCAATTGAGATTCGAGAGATCGAAGCCATGGTCTCTGTTGAGGAACAAGCCACCCAATGCCAATGCGTGCTGAACTTGCTTTGTTGGGGAGCTTTTTCTAACTTTGACACAGTGCCGCAAGTTGATTCCTAATCTCGAGGTCCAGTCTTCTCGACACTCATCGCGTTCTTCATCAACGGCAAGATCTATTAACCCCAGATCCTCCTCAGACGCAATATCCAATCGGACCTCATTGTAAACAAAATTGTGCCCAATTTCCTCTGCTATTGCCACTGCATTTGCCTTTATTTTATGATAATCTAACCCAATTTCCAAATAGCAAACAATCAATTAACCAAATTAAAACCAGTTTCTAAAACTATAAAACAAAACCTACAGAATGACAAAACAATCACGGCCAACCATACCTGAATGGCAAATAACAAGTATATTCGCTCCACCTTTCTTCTGCAGTAACTCTACTGTGTCCACAGCATGCAGCAAGCAAAAACTTCGAGGTCTCAGAAATTTACTAAACGTGTTCCATCCCTTGTCGAACTTGGGAACTGATCCTACTGAAGGATCCTTTGAGAGGCAATTAACATCAGGTACAGAAGTGGAATCTTCTGCAAAGTAAATTAGAAGTTGTCTTAGAACTAGAACTTCAACCACAGCAGAACGAATCACTGATCTTCAACTTCATTTAATTTTTTCTTTTTAACATGAGCGCCCCGATATTCAGATAATCAAAATCCGATGTAGACTCAGTATCAGCCTTAGTAGCCGACCATAGAACAATGAAATCCACAAAGGAAAAGTAAGGGAAAAAGAGAAAAAATACGTGACCGACAAATCTGGAATTACATAAAGAAGGTAGTGAGCATACAACTCTAGCTGGTGAACCAGCAGGTTACAAAATTTACATGAAACTAGCAGACTCACTAGATAAAAACATTCCATAGTTTATTATCTAAACAATCACACACAACCATGCTCTTAGAATTGAAGAAATCAATTAGAATGGAACCACAAAACACATATTCACATGAAGTAATAACTTGAGACATACAATATCCTTCTACGACATCGATATAATTAAGCATGAAATATTTTATGTCATTTCTGACTGGTTGCATTCTCGAAGAAAGAAATTTCCATAAAATATTCACACAAAAAAAATTGCATAAAATAAATCCCAATGCACGGATGAAGCTCAATACCAGGATGAGTGCCATCAAAGTGAGGAGAGCAATGAACATCCTTCGATCCAAGAACACCTCCCCTTTTATGAGTAGACAGGTGATCGCCAGAAAGTTCCCTTGATGCCTTCTCTGACGGCTGAACGACAGACATAAATGGAAACCCGAGAATACCACAGGCTACACATGCCAGTGTCCCGGAATCTACTTGGAAGTCACATGACAAATCATCACTGTCCAAGTAAATATCATTCATACTTTCTAAATCCAAGGCCATCTCATCAATGAAATTCTGCACATTCTTGTCATTACGATCAAGACTTTCAATATGATTGCACGAAGTATTTTCTCTAGGAGATGTTGCAACAGCAGAATTTGTATTGGCCACTTGAGAATGACTTAAATATGGAAGCATGTCTGGATTCCACAACACTGCTCGACAACTTGATTCTTTTTCTAGAAGAACAGATAACATATTATTTTCTCTTAAAATGTCCTCAACAAACCCTTTCTTAACCATAAATTCTCTCTCTTCCTTTTGCCGGTCTCTAAGCCGTGAACTCCGAACACCTGGAAGTAAGGATCTCGGCACTCTAACATCCAAAGATACAAACAGAACAAACATGAGAAACAACTGGTTAGATAATCGCTGAAGTAGACACAGAAAGCTAATTAATTCAATTTGTTGGTAGATGCAATAAGAAGAGAAAATACACAAACTGCGTAAACCAGCTATAAAGAAAAAAGTACATCTAAACATAAAAATAACTGATCAACTCCACGCATAATACATCATCACCATTATAACTATTATTTTGGTGGGGAGATGAAAAACCAAGAAGAAAAATGACAGCGGACAAAGCCCAGATAAGTTGCCACATGTAAAAAGGTAATAGGTGCTCAACTAATGCACCATATTACATGGACAATGAAACATTAAATTTGTCACATCATCTCCTTATGCTAATGGAAATTATCTCGTGAGCCAGCTAAGTTTCAAATAACAATCATGGACATCAGTCTAGCAACAATGGAGATTAGGTAATATTCAAACCAAATGGGTAGATCCACAACTACAATGAAGCGCGTTTTATTCAACTTTTCCCAAATCATATGCTCTGGATAGATAAAACTAAATTGGTGAAATTGATCAATACCACTACAACATCCACATATGGTCACTTCGGACAACGAAAGACATAATTCTAAACACAACTACTTCTATAACACATAAGCTGTTTTGGCAACAACAAAAGAACTTCAGTTCATCGCTTGACAAACAAGTAATCAGATAAACATAACAACAAAAGATACACAAACCTTGAGACAAAGGACATCGTTAAAAGGTATAGGAGTTGCTGATGAGAAAGCATGGGAAGGTAATTCATTGCAGCTCTGCGCACCGCAGCATCCTTGGCTACGCTGAGCCATTGTGGAGTTCCAAAATTTGCTGCCTCCCCACAGTTAAAGCCTATTGAAGAGAAGGAATTATATATAGCAAAGAATTTAAACGAAATATAAAAGTGTGTTTCCCATCAAATATGCAAGAGAGAATGTGATAGTACACCGTGCAAAGAAGATAGAAAAAAGGCATGGTAAAAACCAACATAGGTCATTCAAAGACATACAACACAAAGTTACAGTTGATAATAAAAATCAGCTACTTTATCAAGTATCGCACTAAGATAAATGCAATAGAGAAAATTCCGCACTGCTCGATAGAATGGGACACAGAACAAAATATAGTCAGAGAAATATGACTCAGAAAATGATAAGCTGCATATTTAGGTCTTACACTCGACTCATAAATTATAATTTCAAAATTCAAGTTCAACAATGATAGAAAAATTAATAGCCATGTTATTAGCTAGAACCCTAAATTTCAATGTGCGCATTTTGGTCTATCAATACTAGTGTGACTTTAATAGCCTCTTATCTTCCTTCAGCCTGTTACATATTCCAGGCCCATCTGAAAAATACATACTTATAAAAAAAATCTAAGACATAAATTTATGATATCAAACTCAACACAGATAAAGAAACCGGAGTTTCTAAATTCTATTTGATACCCCACAATGTATATACAACAAAAGTAGACTTTCAAGCATCATAATGCTATAAACCCATAGTATGCCTGTATAATAAGAAAAAAATTCAAGAGTGATTACCATGACTGAACCCAACGTGGTAAGCCCTTGGAAAGGTGACGACAAATTCTCCTGGATTCTGGATTAACCTAACGGAAAAGACCAAAGTAAACATGAGGAGAACACCAGCAAGGACATCTAAGAAAACAGAGCAATTATTAGTCCAAGCTCCAAAACAATTAACTTAAGAAGATGCAGAAGAAATGATATTTCCAGAAACTTACCTGCAACAACGAATACCAGATGCAATCACTGTCTCGGGAGATAGAAGAGAAGTCTTCTCACCCAGTAATGTAAGAGCAGCTGGCAATAAGAGTAACTGAACATGAGTTATAACAATGACATGAAAGAAAGACATGTTCAACTTGCTCCAACATGATAAGAACCATTCAACTAGCAGAAGATTAGCTAATTGAAGTAATCTAACTTCAATCATTCCCTCCATCAAGTTTCAAGTTTCAATTTCCATCCTTGAGGGATCTCCGACTTACTTCTAGCCTCTTAATGAAGGCAGTTTTCTTAGCAAAAGAAAATGAAATCTATTAGAGTTTTTGGTTTCTAGTTTAAAAGTAATGCATTTGAAAATGTTAGCCTAGCCTCCCACACCCTCTAAAAGCACGCAAACATAATTTCTTAACCAAAATGAATCCATACCTCGGCGGTGACACTATGACCATAGGCTTGAGTTCTTACCTACTTATCCAAAACCAAATGCATGATCTCGAGGGGGGGTGGGGGGGGAAGTAATTTTTTCCCCTTTATTGGCTACTTTATAGAGCTAGCCTTTGTATGGCCTTTTATATTTCCAATCCTCATAATGAAAATGGTTTTCTTAGCAAAAAGAAAAGAAAATCTCTATTTCCAGTTAAAATAGCTATCATGACCTCCTCCCGCCAAACCCCCCAAATAAAAACACACATACACACACAATTGGTTAACCAAAATGAATCCATACCTAGGTGGTCGACACTGCCACCATAAGCCTGAGTTCTTACAACTTCCTCAAAAGCAAATGCATGATCTCCAGGAATGGAATACCAAGTTTTTGGAGAGCCTACGTGAAGAAAATTCATACTATGCAGCTCATGATCTTCAACATGCCAAGCAAACCAACTGAACAACATGCCAATGTAAACCATCGGAGAAGTAACACCTGGAATGTCATCAGGCATGTAACGCGTAAGCGATCCAGGTGACCGTGCAATTACTTGCAAGTTCCAAGGGCTATTCGAAAGCCTCCAGCCTGCCGTCCCTTCCATATTAATACATGAATCTGAACTCTTCCCTCTAGAGTTGTGTGAAGCATCCTCCGAGGAAACCGTGGAAGTAGATGGCTTCAACATCTCTGCACTTGTATTCAGATTATCCCTGGTGGAAGTGCCTCGACTATCCCGAGCGAGGGTCTCCGTCAAAGTTTCCATTTCCCCACTTTTAAGCTCAGAAGACCGTTCTTTACGATTATAATAGTTCCTCTTCCTCCTCCTCCTATGGAAATAACGAAATTTACCCTCTGGCTCTCCAAAAGCAGATCCCGGCACATCATTTGCATACTCCACATAAATAGGTTTCTCAGTAGCTGCCTTCCAAAACAATGATTCTACAACCAAAGGAGATGGCTCCTTAATCCCACCTAACACACTACGAGCGAAAACCTTCGACTTGGACTCGAATTGCTCCAATGTATAAACCTCACCACTTTGCCATACTTGCTTGTGAACTCCAAACTGCGGGTTTTGAACTACCCCTTTCGTTTTCCTAACACTCTGACCCAATTCCTGGTGTCTAGTCGTAAAAACTGCCCTAACCTCTCTCTCGTTTGCACCATCTGTAGAACCCAACTTGGACGAAGAACGGACACTTGAAGCATTTAAGTCACGGCTTAACTCAGAGGATCTCGAAAGAGATTTGTTCAAGTTACTAATGACATATTTCTTGGAAGGCTTAGGAAACGGAGGAATAATCTTACAAATCCCAAAAGCACTAGCTTCCTTCTCAATTTTAGATATGTAAGCAATCGGATCGGCAAATTCGGTATCAGTCGGCCGAAACTCCGGCGCCAAAGGCAACCCTTTCAGCCACTTGGGTATTTCGACACCACCCATTAGACACAGAAATCACGGTTCCGACAGCGGCCAGAGTCACCATAAGTTGTAGAAGAACACAAAAGGCTGCTGCTCGTAAATCTATTATGAACACCGACTACATTGAAGCTGATGGAAACCCTAAATTTGAAAAAAAAAAAATACAAAAATCGGTTGTATCTGCGACGAAATTACGCAGCGTTAAACACAGAGAACCATGAAATTTGAACAGAGAATGAAAATATCTTGCAAATTGAAGAAGAAAAACAAGCAACAGCACCTGTAACCGAAGGATAATGGATAAATCTCACCTTCTAAACAACCCCCAGCCAAATGAGAAAGAAGAAACGTAGACAAGTCACACGAGCGCCGTATTTACACTGCGCATGATAGTCAGTTATAACATTTTGATACTAAAATGCGCATAGCTGTATATGTTTATTTGGGTTTTTTTATATTTTTTTATTCTGAGATTAAACTATTAATTATACTTTTTACAATTTTAAAATTAAAAAAAAAAAAAAAAAAGACGTCTTTTTCGTTTCGAGTTTTTATTTAATTTTAAATGTTTTGTATATTTATAAAAAAAAATCCTCATATTTTGATATTATAAATACTCAAAAATATAAATATTTGGTATCTTAAATTTAAAAAAACATTTTAATTTGTATAAAAGTGTCGTAAATACCCTTACTTGTCTTCAAATAATTTATATATTAATTTAATAATTTAAATTAATGTATATTGTTTTTTAAATTTTTATAAACGATTTAGTATTAATTTTAATTTTAATATCAATTACTTGAATTTAATTTAAAAGAAGATAATTATATAGTTTATATGGATTATATTTATACATAAAATTTATATATTTTTTTTATTAAATCTAAGCTATTTTTCCTAAAAAAGAGACAACTTTCTCGCTCGTTACAAATGGGGGCTCGCCTCCTCGTTTAGGTAAAAACAGTCGAAAACAAGGATTAAATCTTTATTCAACAGGTCCGACTCAAACAGGCAGGGACTCTTCATTTCCTTACAATGTCAGACTGTTCACCTTTAGTTAGGGGTAGTATAGGAATATTTACCTGTTGTCCATCGACTACACCTTTCGACCTTCTTGCATGAAGTATATATCAATTCTTTCATTCCATGCTTTCGGAGCTTGCTTCGGTGTATATATTATTCTCTGTCTTTTTATTATTATTATTATTATTTAACACGTTCATCATCTCTAATTTTTCTTGTGTTTGTTCATTAACTAATATAGTCTGTTTTCATATGGTTATAGAAATTAGTTATCAAACTTATGCTTCCGACTAGAGACTCGAATCCATAATCTCTTCAATGAGTATTATGTGCATGCCTTAACTAGTTGAGATATGTTGAGAGATCTCAAATGTAACAGCTCAAGCTCATCGCTAGTAGATATTACCATCTTCGAGTTTCCCCTCGAGGTTTTTAGAACGTGTCTTCTAGGTTGAGGTTTCTACACCCTTATAAAGACGGTTTCGCTCCTCTCTCCAATCAATGTGGGGATTTCACAATCCACCTCCTTCGGGCCCTAACGTCCTCGCTACCACTCGTTTTTCTTTTCAATTAATGTGGGATCTGATTGTTAAGAATCATGATCTGATACCATGTTAAGAAATGAGAAACAGAAGTGAGATTGAAAATCCGAGAAACATAGGTGGGATTGAAAGTCCAAGTATCGTGGGTTTATAATCAAGGAATACTATCTTCATTGGTATGAACCATTTTGGGGAAGCCCAAAACAAAGTCATGAGAGTTTATGCTCAAAGTGGACAATATAATACCATCGTGGAGAGTCGTGTTCAACTAACATGGTATCAGAGCATTATTCTTAACATGGTATTAGAGTCATGCCCTAAAACTTAATCATGTCAAACAAAGGACTCCAAAAGAAAAAGGAGTCAAGGCTCCTCGAAGGCATAGTAAAAAATGACTAAGACTCCAAAAGAAAAAGGAGTCGAGCCTCGATTAAGGGGAGGCGTACTTTGTTCGAGGGGAAGTGTTGGATGAAAATCCCATATTAGCTAATTTAGGGAATGATCACTGGTTTATAATGAAGGAATACTATTTTCATTGGTCAAAGTCATGAGAGCTTATGCTCAAAGTGGACAACATCATACCAGTGGAGAGTCGTGTTCAACTAACACTCACAATCCACCCCTCTTCAGGGTCCAGCATCCTCGCTAGCACTCGTTCCTCTCTCTAATCGACATGGGATCTCACATCGAACTTTTGAACTCTAAATCATATGTGCATGTCAATTATTGTCGAACTATGCTCGTAAACTCGAATTCATGGCTCAAAAACGTTCATTTTCATGCATGTGGAGGGGATCCCTTTCTCCCCTCCAACCATACAAATCCAATCTCTCCGAGAGAAGAGAGGCAAAAGGGAATGATTGAAGAGAGGAAATGAAATATCTTTGGAAATCCGTTGGCCATGAGGCTGATGATGAAATGTTTTGATACTTTGGTTTCAGTGACAAACAAACAAACAAAAGTTTTAAGGTTTTTGTCTTGAAGCTGAATCTGTGTGCTGTAGCTCCAAGTTTTGTGTGTCGAAAACCAGAACAAAACCACCCTTTTCCTCCCAATTTTCAACCAAAAACAGCTACGAAAATGACCTCTGGAGTGGCACTCTTCACAACCTCCTCCTGTTCACCTCCCTTCTGCACAAGCTACCAATGCCTTCTTTTCAACTCTAACACCACACTTTACAATGAAACTAGACACCTTTACGCTCTCTGACGAGCCTCGGTTCAATCTCGACTTTCATAATGAGCCAATCGACTATAATTGAGACATGGGTTTACTACGTTTGATTGTCAAGAAAACTCGTAAGATTTCAATTATGTTTAAGGGCTCGACTTTGGAGACGTATTTAGGCTTCACTTCAAGGTTTTAAAACGCGTGGTTTCCACACCCTTCTAAGGAATGTTTTGTTCTCCTGTCTAATGAACGTGAGATCTCACAATCTACCCTCCTTTGGGGCTCAGTGTCCTCACTTGCATACTGCCTAATGTCTGGCTCTAATACCATTTGTAATAGCTTGAGCCCACTGCCTCCAAATATTATCCTCTTTGGGCTTCCCCTCAAGGTTTTAAAACGTGTCCACTAGGGAGAGGTTTCCACATTTTTATAAGGAATATTTCGTTCTCCTCTCCAACCGATATGTAATCTCACAATCTACCCTCTAAGGACCCAGTGTCCTTGCTGGCACACTGTCCAGTGTGGGAGGTTTCCCAGCGTCTTTGCTGACACACTGTCCAGTGTCTAGCTCTATACCATTTGTAACAGCTCAAGCCACTGCTAACAAATATTGTCTTCTCTGACTTTCTCTTCCTAGCTTCCCCTCAAAGTTTTAAAATGCATCCACCAGGGAGAAGTTTCTACACCTTATAAGAAATGTTTCGTTCTCCTCTCCAACCGACGTGGGGTCTTACAATCTACCCTCCTTGGGGGCTCAACGTCCTTACTGGCACACCACCCAGTGTCTGGCTCTATTATCATTTGTAACAACCTAATCCAACTTGTCCCACCTGTAACAAATATTGTTCTCTTTGTGCTTTCCCTTTCGGGTTTCTCCTCAAGGTTTTAAAATGCATCTACTTAGAAGAGGTTTCTACACCCTCATAAGTAATGTTTCGTTCTTCTCTCCAACCAATGTGGGGTCTCACAATCTACCCTCCTTGGGGACCCAACGTCCTTGCTGGCACACCGCCCAATGTCTGGCTCTAATATCATTTGTAACAGTCTAATCCCACATGTAGCAAATATTGTCCTCTTTGTGTTTTCCCTTCTGGGTTTCTCCTCGAGTAATGTTTCCACACCCTTATAAGTAATGTTTCGTTCTCCTCTCCAACTGACGTGGGATCTCACAACTTTTGAATAAGTGTTACTCATTTCTTTTACGAACCCAAACAATAACTCAACCGACTCACGATCGTTACCTACAACACCTTGAACTCAAACGAGTGTCTTGAAAAACGAGCCAAAGTTCATCATCCGTGTGGGATATAAAGAGACTAATTTAAGTTATCCCTAAGACAAAGAGTATGCAAATTGCAATACCAACTACCAAACTGTCCCATTCCTGCTTCCTTCTGCTATAGCGATGCTTGGCTCTTTTACTAATTAAAACACATTGATATTCGACAAACAAAAAGACAAACTCCTTATCCACATAGCAGTCAAACCAAAGCATCACTCTCTCTTATCCTTCAACAACCATCCATCTATATCTATATCTATATCTATATATATTGATATACAGACCCGTCTCTAGGACACCCCTCTACGGTCGATGAATTGAGCACGATAGCAATCCGAAACGGCGATGAAAGGAAAAACTACGAAAAAGTTAGCAAGGAAGTGCAAAAAGGCAGCAACTCAAGTTTGGCAATATGCAGTGCTGTGGTGCAGTGGTTGCAGGTGGGAAGTGATGTCAAGTTTTGATGAGTCAATAGCAATACCTGAAGATGTCCCAAAGGGCCATTTTGTTGTGTATGTGGGTGAAGAGTGCAGGAGATATGTTGTTGAGATTGCACTGTTGAAGCATCCTCTGTTTAAGACACTACTTGATTCTGCTGAGGAAGTGTTTGGATTTGCCAATGCTTCAAAGCTTTACTTACCTTGTAAGGAATGTGTTTTTGTTGGAATTCTTCAATGTATATGTTCTTGACGTGAAATGGGTTGTGATTTAACGGATATTTGTTCGGTTCGAGACCTAGATTTTGATATCAAATCTGTCACGACCTGCTTTTCGAGGCTTTGAATCACAGATTACAACTTGGACTAACACAACCAATATACATACATTTACATATCAAAAACATCATTTGGGTTAAATACAAAAACGAGAGAACCGGAGAGGTAACAGCTCAAGTATAACGCTAGCCGACATTGTCCTTCTGGTCTTCTCCTTAAGGTTTTAAAACGCGTCTACTAGGGGAAGGTTTCCACACCCTTATAAATGGTGTTTTGTTCTCCTCCCCAACCAATGTGGGACATTACAATCCACCCCCCTTCGGGGCCCAATATCCTCGCTGGCACTCGTTCCTTTCTCCAATCGATGTGGGACCCTCTCCAAATCCACCCCCTTTGAGGCCCAGCATCTTTACTGGCACATCGCCTCGTGTCTACCCCTTTTCGGGGAATAACGAGAAGACTGACACAGGTGTCTGGCTCTAATACCATTTGTAACAACCCAGATCCACCGCTAGCAGATATTGTCCACTTTGGGCTTTTCCTTTCGGGCTTCCCCTCAAGACTTTAAAACGCGTCTACTAGGGAAAGGTTTCCACACCCTTATAAAGGGTGTTTCGTTCTCCTCCTCAACCAACGTGAGACATCACATTTCAACACCCTTATAAAGAATGCTTCGTTCTCCTCTCCAACTGAGGTGGGATCTCACAATGCAAAGGGTCGAAAATCTCAAGTTCTTCAGCTGCAAGTCTTTGATTGGGATAAGGTTCTCTTCCCTTCCTCTGCAATGCCATTGAGTTCTTGAAAAGATGGATTTAATCTTGTATCCTTGAATGGCAGGTTGGTGGACATGACATGTTAGGAATGTAGTTAATCCCCTTGAAAGTAATCACGCCCTACGAGACAAAGGAACTAACGCTCGACTTACTGAAGAACACGAACATAAACTATCACCAAAACAAGAAACCGAGAGGGAAACTTGTCGTCGAGTTGCCGTTCGGTCCTTTCAGAGAAGAAAGCAACCATTTTAGTAGCCTGTCGGATGGTCGATGTCGGAGTATGGCATGTCAAAATGAAAGTGATCTACATGACAGTTTTGTAGGCGGAGCAGGATTGTTGTCGGTCAACGTCCAAGGAGATACAAATGTAGAGGGCAAACAACATAGTATTCCTTGCGTTGTAACACACTTTATAGTAACTGTGGTAGCTATACGATGAACTCGTCACCGTCGCCGTCGTCGTCTAAATCGTTAGGACATGTAGAGATTGAACTCGTGGATATCATGCACAATGGACGCATCAACCAGAAGTATCATCTACCTAAATTTCATATCCTTAGTAGCCCTTACGTTACTCCGACTCTCCAATATTCATATCAAAATTCATAATATGGGTTTGTCACTTAATGTCTTGACATTCTCTATTCTCTTACTTCTCCTACGACACGACCTCGTTACCTACTTACCAACACGGGTCATTTAAGCATTTTTTGTTCTCACTCACAAACTTCCAAGAGGTCGTCCAACATAGAATCAAGTCTGGAGCTTTTATGATTAAGTCACTAAAAAAGTAAGCATGCATTCATTCAAATATGGTCTCGATTCATGGATTCATTAAGAAAATAAAAAAATAATAAAAAAATAAAAGATGGGAAGAGCATTCATTTGGGGCAAGTATGGGCCGGCCCATAGCATAAGAATCCAATGTAAAAGCCCAATGACCTCTCCACGTATACACATTTCTAGAGACAGAATAGGACAAGAGATGGAACATGTGGGCCCCACGACATTGATGATAGCTAGGTGTTTGACTTTAAGGAAAGCAATGGCTTATAGCTGTTTTTTTTTTTTTTATAATTAAAAAAAAATCTTTTACATGCATTTTCAGACAGAATATATTAGTTTTTCTTTAATTAATTTTTTAAAAGATAAAAGTCTAAAAAGGGATTTAAAAAAAAAAAAAATCATTGTAATAATGCTCTTCCCTTTTTACCTCCTTTATTATCACAAATTCAACAATTAATTAATTATAATAATAATTGTTAATTATGTCCTCATCCCCATCATCAAACATTATGAACCCTAATTTATTTTTAAAAAATAATAATTATAAATTACGAAACATATTTAAATTATTAAAAAAAATGCATATAATATTTTTGTATTCACGAGTCAAAATTTTATTTAAAAAAAAAAGTAAAATAACGAGCAAAAAAAATTATAAATATACGTACAAATCGCTAAAATAATTTCATTTAAATAAATATTTATTGAAAACATTAATAATTTTTTTAAATTATTAAAGCAAAATACTTTAAATTTTTTTATTTTATATGTTCTAATGATAATTCTTTTGAATAGGGCATTGACTTTTGTTCATGACACAATTATTAATTAATTTAGAGTTTTAATTAATGCATAAATAATATATTTAGTTTTTTTAACGAGAGAATTAGTGTAAAATCATAGACCTCGACCCGACTCATTCCTTCAATCAAGCTACTTTAGAAATATGATAATGACGATTTTATAATATTTTAGAAACATAGATCGAGAGTGAAAATCACAATTATGGTTAATATAATATTTTAATGTAATTAATCGATTTTATAATTATTAAATTTCTATATTTTTTAAAGTAAAAGAATTAAATTTAAACTCAATTAAGTAAACATAAAAATGAAGGCATGCATTTAGTCATAATATTATGACAAGACATTTCTAATTTATTAAATGAAATTATTTTAAATCCTATCAATATCAACTTTTCAATCTAATTATTATTCAAAATCATAATTTAAAAAAAAAAATCTTACTTTTTTCTCAAATAAAAATGTTAAATTAAAAGTTTAGATCTATTATTATTAAATATATATATAATAATTCTATGTCTAATATAATTATTCTTTTATATTAATAGATTTATTATTATAATATTAAATTGTATGTCTAATAAATTTCTAAACTTTTAATATTATATTTAATAATATGACACAAAATTAAAAATTTTAATAACTAAAATTAAAAGTTTAAGAACGTATTAAACCATCTTTAAAATTTAATTATCATATCAAAGAAATACATTAAATAATTTTAAAATCTAAAAATCAAATAAACGAACTAAAAATTAAAAGAGTAAAATTATAATTTTATTAATAAATTAGAAAAAACTAAACGTATAATTTAATCCATAAATCATAAAAAATAAATACATTAAATAATTTTAAAATCTAAAAATCAAATAAACCGAACTAAAAATTAAAAGAGTAAAATTATAATTTTATTAATAAATTAGAAAAAACTAAACGTATAATTTAATCGATAAATCATAAAAAAAAAAACAAATTAAGACATATCCCAATAAAATGGATATATATATATATATAATGTCTTACATTGGTTGGGGAGGAGAACAGACCACTATTTATAAGGGTGTGAAAACCTTCTCTAGTAGACGCGTTTTAAAGCCTTGAGGGGAAGCCCGACAAGGAAAGCCCAAAGAGGACAATATCTATTAACAATAGATGTGGGATATTATATATATATATATATATATAAAATGTCCCACGGCCGGAGAGGAGAACAAACCACTGTTTATAAGGATGTGAAAATCTTTTCTAATAGATGCGTTTTAAAGCCTTGAGTGGGAAGNATATATATATATATATATAATGACCCACATCAGCTGGGGAGGAGAACAAACCATTCTTTATAAGGGTGTGGAAATCTTTTCTAATAGATGCGTTTTAAAGCCTTGAGGGAAAAACCCGACGAGAAAAGTCCAAAGAGGACAATATCTGCTAGCGGTGGATCTAGGTCGTTATTATATATATATATATATATATAATAAATGGAGAAGCCCGACAAGAAAAGTCCAAAGAAGACAATATATGTTCAGTGGATCTAGGTCGTTATTATATATATATATAATAAATANTTGAGGGAAAAACCCGACGAGAAAAGTCCAAAGAGGACAATATCTGCTAGCGGTGGATCTAGGTCGTTATTATATATATATATATAATAAATAGGCATTATAAGGAAACACCCAAGTGGGGGGCACCATGAGGGGAGAGGTATCATTATATATATAAATGAATATTATAAGAGAATTTTTCAGCTTTGTAGTTGACTTTCTCTTCAAAGTCTCTCCCATTTGTAGAGGTTGTAAAGAGGAATCCAATTCCCTTCTTTCTCTCTCTCTCTCTCTTAGGGTTTCTATCATATATTCTTTTGTTCTCGGGTCTCTACTCGTTTCATAGATCTCTCGATGTTATATAGGTCGGACCTAAAAATTGACGATAAAATAACCTTCGAATCTCAATTTTATATTTATAATAATAATTGTACTCGAAAAGAAAACTTAAAAGTCTCGACTTTATTTATATCATAAGCATAGTCTGAAGGGCACGTTAGAAAAACGTAAAAATCCGAACTTTTTATATGCTCGACGTACCCAGAAGAGCAAATTAGAAACAAAAGCTTTAAAACTGTAACAGAAAATTATTTGTACGTAGACGGACACTGTTTGGTTCATTTTGGTCTCGAAACAGTATATCTAGAAGAGAAAATTAGAAATAAGAACTTAAAAATGGTAGCTTTTCTGTAAGATAAAAACAATCGGAATGAAAAAGTTATTTATACAAGCCCACTGTTAGCAGATATTATCGGTTTAAAACACATTTACTAGGGAGAGATTTTCACACTCTTAAGAAATGCTTCGTTTCCCTCTACAACCAATATGTGATTACAAAATCCACCACCCTTAAAAGCCAGCGTCCTCGTTAGTATACCGCCCAGTATCCGACTCTAATACCATTTGTAACAGCTCATACTCACCGCTAGCAAATATTGTTTGTTTCGACGCGTTATGTATCACCATCAGTCTCACGGTTTTAAAATGCATCTATTAGAGAGAGGTTTCCACACCCTTCTAAGAAATATTTCGTTCCCCTCTACAACCGATATGGGATCTCACACGCATCATGCAATAAACTAGATGGGTATTGTTCGATTTCTTTTTTCCGTGCTCGGTTTTGGTCCCTTTATAGCGGGTTAGGTCATAGAGTAGCTTAAGGGGATGCATTTGGTTCCTTATTGATGTTGTTTTGTGGGGGAGAGGGAATAACTTTTAGGCCATGGCCAAAAAGATAGGGCATTTTTCTCCCTCTCCTTTAATTTTTTTTTTCTTTTTAAAAAGTTTGGCTTTTTGAAGGGTAAAGTTGAGTGGAAATATAGAATATTTTCCACTATATTTCCCTTTGCCCTCATACATATCCATTATTTCTCTCTCTCTTTCATACTTCCATTCATATATGATTCTCTAATAGACCGATGCTTCCACTATCCTGCTCGGTTGACATTACGAGAACGAGAACGAGTAAGAGTGTTCATATGGCTCGATAATTCGATAAGCTCAAATCATAAAAATTGGGTTCGGTTAGATTGTTTTTTGGTTTAAGTTGATTCGTGGGTCAACCTGACAAACCGGAAAATAGGGTTACAACTCAACCCTACCCTGTTTTTCGAAAGATTAAAAATATTTAACGTTTGTAATTGATGTTAATTGAATTTTATGAGATTTTAGTTACTAATGAAATTCTTGGACCGACCCCATCGTCTCCACCCTGTAGGAACTACGAGATCACTCCAAGGACGTCTTCGGTATCCAGGGGTTGCGGATCGACCATAAAACCCTGTTCAATAAGTGGGACGCATTAGCTGTCCGCTATCTGGTTGGGCAGTAAGGGTCGGAGAAGGACAATCACTCATTCTTAAAACCAGCTTTCTTAAGACCAAAGAGGCGGGCGGAAAAGGGGGGAAAGCTCTCCGTTCCTGATTCTACTGTAGTTGGATTCTTTGGAACCACAAGAATCCTTAGTTAACATGTATTATAGATAAATATAATTTTTTTAAATAATTAAAAAAAAATATGATGATCCAACCCAAAAATACAGGTTTGAGCTGGGTTTGGTTAGAAACTTTATTTGGGTTGCTCGGGGTCGCGGATTGACCATAGAACCCTGTTCAATAAGTGGAACGCATTAGTTGTCCGCTATCTAGTTGGACAGTAAGGATCGGAGAAGGGCAATCACTCATTCCTAAAACCAGCTTTCTTAAGACTAAAGAGGCGGGCGGAAAAAGGGAGAAAGCTCTCCGTTCCTGGTTCTCGGAACCACAAAAATCCTTAATTAACATGTATTATAGATAAATATAATTTTTTTTAAATAATTAAAAAAAATAATCCGATGATCCAACCCAAAAATACAGGTTTGAGCTGGGTTTGGTTAGAAACTTTATTTGGGTTGCTCGGGTCTCCAATCCAATCAACCTGTTTAGTCCAAAAGATTTTTCTAACCCAACCCAACCCATGTACCTCCGGAAAGATGAGATGAATTTTATTTTATTTGTTTATATTTAAAAGCTACGACCGACCGAAACAAATCCGAAAAATTGATCGAAAAATAAACATAATCAATTAAAATTTATAATATATTTACAAACAAAATCATTAGTAAGCAATGAATATGGAGAATTCTAAAGAAGAAAATCCTTTTATTTTATTTTATTTTATTTTTTGATTGGGAGTTGAATTTATTGATAATGAATGGTCAAAGTTTTCAAATTTGACTTTTAATAATAATTAAACAAAACCCCACTTTGTTCTTCAAAGCTTAAAACTCATCATCCTATGCCTATCCTACTAAGACTTTTAAAAGCATATGTTAAAAATAAATATTTTATTTCGTTATTATTCCGGGGAAAAATAAAAATAATTAATTCCAGTCTGTTCGTACTATCAGATATTAAAATTCTATCAGTTTCTTGAAAAATTAATGGGTCATACAGAAGGAAAATACTGATATACTCGCTCGATGAAGGCTCTCGTACTCGGGAAGCCCTAATCCCAAGTTAGATCACTACCGGACAATCACGATAAATAAATTATTTAAAAATTTAATGAAAAAAATAAAATTTAGTAAGTGGTTTGAAATGTTAAAGGTAATAATGAAAAGAGAGAAATTTGTCACAAAAAGTCAAACTAAGGGTTGACATGGAACTCACTACCTGCTGACTGTTGCATGGCACGTGATGATGTGCACGTGTGCCCTGCTCAGTGAGCCTCATCATCATCATTATCTCCAAAATAAAAAAATAAAATATATTCTAAAATCCAAATAAACAAATATTTTAATCAATAAATCCTAAAATCATTTTGAAAATACTAGTAAACGGTGGGTTTGAGCTGTTACAAAACAGTGTGTCAGCAAGAACGTTGACATCCAAGGAGGTGGATTGTGAGGAGAAGTAGATAATATCAGATCCATCGTGTCCTTTTAGTAGTAAAACGACCCAAAAACAACTCGAAATTTCAAATACTAACATTTCCCACAAAATAATTAAAGTAACTCGATTAGTTCATATAAGTCAAAGAACGAATGGATATGCTTTTAGAGAGAGGGAGAGAGATTGGACAGGCCATTTGCAAAAGGTGAAAAAGGAGCTGAAAGGGTATCTTCCCATAAACAAAGAGTATAGCCTAGCATGAGAGAAAGGATTAAGAAGAACTATGAATATGGTACCAAATGTTTACGAATTGATATCCCTTTTCGAAAGAAATGATAAGATTTGAAGTATAAATATCCAATTAGGCTCGAGAATTCTATTTTTAAGAAGATCGAATATAGTTTGTGGAAGAACATTGGAGCGGAAATTATAAATCGTGACAAAAAGAGAATATAATCTTGTTTTTTATATTTAATTTAGTGTTGTTGAAGCATATTCATTAAAATCCCAATTAAAAAGAATGGAAAAGTTTGATTTGTTTGGTAAAGTAATTCAACCCAAAACGTGGGTTTGTAATTTATGTGCCTTTTATTTAACCTCAACCCTTTTGGCGGCCATTGAAATGAACAAAGCCAACCAGGAGAAGACTTTGATAGAGCCAAGCGAGGCAGCCCCAATCCCTTCCTTTTAGCCATGCCTTTTGCTCATAAATCCATACCCTTCTCCCCATTACACTTGTTTTTCTCTTGGTTTTCGTGTTCTTCTCTCAACTTTTACTAAACCCCATTTCATTTCTCTCAAATTCACCCATAGACGGGGCTGTTTCAGATCTGGGGTTTGTGTAAGATCGTATAATCTCTTCTATTTTGGGGGTTTTGAGGGCTTATTTGCTTCATTTCTTGGCATTTGTTTGTGGGTTTTTGGCCAAAATGGGTAGCAAATGGAGGAAGATGAAGCTAGCTCTTGGTTCTAATCTGTGTGTTTTTGTTCCAAGAACACTTGAAAACTCTCCTCCTTCGTCTGATTGTGATTCCACTGAGCGATTCTCTGATGCTGCCTTGCTTTCCCCTGCACATTGGGGCTCATCTCGCCCTTCTACGCCTATCCCTTCTTCACATGCCTTAAGTTTCTCCAAAAGTGGCACCAAATCTTCAAAGGTTTGCTCTCTTTCTATACTCAAATACTGATTCTACTTGCTTAAAGTTGTAGATCTTGAATCCTGTTTTGTTGTTTTCATGAGAGGCCTTATGAACTTTAGTGGTGTTTTATTGGGTCTACTCCATTTTAGGCTAAGTTTCCTGGTGAATTCAATCCTTTTGTGGCTATTACAGGCTATGGCTCTATTGTTTTTTGATACATGTAGGTGTATTATACCTTTTGTTGTCGAGTTTTAAACGAAGATCATCTTACAATAGCGTCTCTAGTGTGTTTCGGCCTCAGTTTTTGAGTTTCCTGTTGTGAGATCTCACGTTGGTTGGAGAGGAGGAGAATGAAACATTCCTTACATGGGTGTGGAAACCTCTCCCTAATAGATGTGTTTTTAGAATCGTGAGGCTGATGACGATACGTAACGGGTGGACAGGGCTTGGGGTGTTACAAATGGTATGAGTGCTAGACGTTGAGTGGTGTGCTAGCGAGGACGCTGGGTTCCCAAGGGGTGTGGATTGTGAGATCCCATGTCGGTTGGAGAGGAGAATGAAACATTCCTTATAAGGGTGTGAAAACCTCTCCCTAATAGACGCGTTTTGAAATCGTGAGGTTGATGGTGATACGTAATAGGCTAAAGCGGACATAGCAGTGGGCTTGACTAGCTACCATACCGTGTAGGGTGGAGTCCTCTCTCATTGAAGAAGGAGATGATGGGCTCTTGATGAACTTGTTTAAACTTTGCTAAAATCATACATAAGAAGTTGTTGAAGATCGTTAAATTTGTGCTCAAAACATTCATGTATTTGATACACTGCTATTGCTGCTGAGTTCATTTGACTGATATCTCTGGTCTTGCCATTGTTCAGCAAACGTGCTCGATTTGCTTAACGAAGATGAAACAGGGAGGCGGGCTCGCTATCTTTACTGCTGAATGTTCACATTCCTTCCATTTTCACTGTGTCGTGTCGAACGTAAAACATGGCAATCAAATATGCCCTGTCTGCAGAGCTCAATGGAAAGAAATTCCTGTGCAAGGTCCCAATTTGGATCCTCCTCCTGGAAGAGTATCGGTCGGTCCTGCTGGTTGGAATCAGACCGTCGTCCGAAGATTACCACCTCCTCGAAGGGATTTGAGCCGACGCCTCATCGTTCCACTATGTCAGGCTCCTGAGCCCGGTGTGTTCGATGACGATGAACTCTTAGGTAACCAGACTGTTTGTGCTGAAAGTTCTTGCAACAAAAACAGTGTAGATGGTGACTCCACGAAAATCATACAAATGGAAACATATCCAGAGATTTCGGCTGCTCCGAAGTCCAAATCCTATGACGATTTCACCGTACTCGTCCATCTTAAAGCTGCTGCTTCGGATAAGAGACAAAATTGCACTGGAAATCAAGTTAGTTTGTCGCAGTTTTCTCGGACTCCTCGTGCACCGGTTGACTTAGTAACGGTTCTTGACATCAGTGGTAGTATGGCAGGGACTAAACTCGCGTTGCTAAAACGAGCAATGGGATTCGTGATACAGAATCTTAGCTCAAGTGATAGACTCTCGGTGATTGCCTTCTCTTCAACAGCTCGCCGACTCTTCCCTCTTCGTCGGATGACTGACACCGGTCGTCAACAGGCCCTGCAAGCTGTTAATTCTTTAGTTGCAAATGGTGGAACCAATATAGCTGAAGGTCTAAGAAAGGGTGCGAAGATAATGGAAGATCGAAGGGAAAAGAACGCGGTATCGAGTATTATACTGTTGTCGGATGGTCAGGATACATACACAGTCAGTGGTTCGGGGGTTAACCAACCACAACCGAACTATCAGTTGCTTCTCCCTCTGTCGATGCACACTAAGGACGAGTCGGGGTTCCAGATCCCAGTTCACTCTTTTGGATTTGGTGCAGATCATGATGCTTCTTCTATGCACTCAATTTCCGAGATATCTGGGGGAACCTTTTCTTTCATCGAGACCGAAGCTGTGATCCAAGATGCATTTGCGCAGTGCATCGGCGGGCTTTTGAGTGTCGTGGTGCAGGAACTGCAAGTAGCAATTGAATGTGTGCACCCAAATATTCATCTTGGCTCACTAAAAGCTGGCAGCTACCCAAGTCATCTAATGGCTGGTGGACGCACAGGATTCATCAATGTCGGGGACTTGTATGCCGATGAAGAGCGGGACTTTCTAGTCTCGGTCAATGTCCCAGTAGAGCCTTCGAGCAATTCAACGCCACTACTCAAAGTCCGATGCGTTTACAGGGATCCAATCACGAAACAAACAACAATACTCGAAAGCGATGAAGTTAGGATCAAGAGACCGGAGATGGGGGAACAACAAGGGGTCGTTTCAGTGGAAGTCGATCGACAATGCAACCGACTTCAAGCAGCCAAGGCAATGTCACAAGCAAGAATCGCAGCAGAACAGGGAGACTTAGCCGGTGCAGTTACCATACTAGAGAAATGCAGGATGACATTATCACAAACCGTCTCGGCTAAATCTCACGACAGATTATGCATCGCCTTAGACGCCGAGCTGAAGGAAATGCAAGAGAGGATGACCAGCAGACATGTATACGAGGCATCAGGAAGAGCCTACATTCTTTCAGGACTAAGCTCACATTCTTGGCAACGAGCAACAGCAAGAGGCAACTCGACCGACAGCTCGAGCCTGTTTCAATCGTATCAAACTCCATCGATGCTGGAGATGCTTAGTCGATCGCAGGCTACGTTTCTGGGTAGTCCATCGGCTCAGAGGCTGTTGCAGCCATTGTTATCTTGTGGATCACAACCTAAAGCAAGGTAATGAGACATTTTTGGTGCTGTTTTGATTGCTGTTAGTATTGTGGCTTGTAAATGAATAATGGGGAGAAAAAGAGGAACAAGGAGAGGGGTAGGTAAGGAGTTTAGAGAGCATTATCTGTTTTTTTGTCTCTGTTAAGCTGGGGTTGGTTGGTGTGTACATAAAGAGAAATGGTTTTTCTCTGTATGAGAATTGGGTATAAGTGTTTGATTGTGCAATTCTTAGCTTCATCGTCACGAATACGTGCATTAGGGATACAATCGGCATAATGGGTCGGCTTGGGTCGAGTCGATTTTTTCCGCTTTGTTAGTCATAAGGAGAGATAGAGTAGAAAAACATGCCCGAATCGTTAGATCAGTGCTAAACCTAAAAGGTTAAGGTGATTGTCACTTATTGATATTCTTGCTTAGTGAACTGAATACGTGCATTGGTAGATACCATCGGCATGAATGGGTTGGGTTGAGTCGGTTTTTCCCCTTCTCTAGTCATAAAGAGAGAGAGAGAAGAAAAACATGCTCGAATTGTTGGATCATGTGAGATTCCACATCGGTGGGAGAGGGGAACAAAACATTTCTTATAAAGGTGTGGAAACTTTTCCCTAGTAGACACGTTTCAAAATCGTGAGGCTAACGGCGATATGTGACGGGTGGACAATATCTGCTAGCGGTAAGCTTGGCATGTTATAAATGGTATAAGAGTCAGACACCAGATAGTGTGTCAACGAGGACGTAGGGCCCCTAAGGAGGTGGATTGTGAGATCACACATCAGTCAGTTGGAGATGGGAACAAACCATTCCTTACAAGGGTGTGGAAACCTCTCGCTAGCAGACACATTTTAAAACTGTGAGGCTGAAGATCATAACATACTAAAGCAGACAATATTCATTAGCAATAAACTTGAGTTGTTACAATATTCATTAGCAATAAACTTGAGTTGTTACAGACTACCACTAAACCTAGTAACAAGTGATTAACAATAGCTCAAATTACAAGTTTGATTCCTTGATCCTCGGAGGGTCGTGTTAAATAGACCTCTGAATTTTATAATAGGCCTAAAACATTATTAAACCGTCAATTTTATGTTTACTAAACCTCGAAACTTTAAAGGTGTATAATATAGACTCTAAGTGTCGATATTGGACACAATTTTGAATGTTTAATATCTCATTTGACACAAAATTACAATTTATGTCTAATTGATTCGGTAATGTTTAAAAATTTATCACACGTAACATTGAAAACTCATAAATGTATTTGATCTGTCACGCACTGTTTGGTTGAAGGTTTTGTTTAAAATGTCTAATAATCAAATAGTTGTGTTTGGTCTTACAATTTCGAGTTATAACAAATTTAATATTTTTTTATTAATATTCTTAACTTATTAAACCGAGTCGATTGAGTTGATTTTACACTTATACCCCTAGGTTTTAGTTTTCATGACAATCATTATTGTTTAAATGACTTGTTTTATTTGTTTTTGTTATTCTAGAAGTAGGGCATCTTTCTGGAAATGACATTACTACCCTCATTTGCATAAATAGTAAGTGAGATTTTTTTTTTATTTATTTAAATATTTTCCTTTATTTTGAATAGAGGAAGAGATTTTTTTTAAGTAAAAGATTTTGTGGTTTGACTTTTAAAAAAAGTCAATNGCAAATGACATTACTACCCTCATTAGCATAAATAGTAAGTGAGAGAATTTTTTTTTTATTTTTTTATTTATAAATATTTTCCTTTATTTTGAATAGAGGAAGAGATTTTTTGTAAGTAAAAGATTTTGTGGTTTGACTTTTAAAAAAAGTCAATTTTTTTTAAGGGCTGACATTCCAATATATTGGGAACCATACACTTGGTTTCCCTCACTCCCGACCATACCATTTTTGGATTAAAAAAAAACATTTCATTAATTTGTTTTTTCCTTTATAGTCTTAAATATATATATAAAAAAAATATATATATTAATTATTAATTATATTTAATTAAAATTTTTAGTGGATAAGACATTTATTATATTTTATATCAGAAAAATTAGATATTTGATTATTAGGTATTAAAANACATATTTTCATTAATTTGTTTTTTCCTTTATAGTCTTAAATATATATATATATATATATATATAAAAACTATTAATTATTAATTATATTTAATTAAAATTTCTAGTGGATAAGACATTTATTATATTTTATATCAGAAAAATTAGATATTTGATTATTAGGTATTAAAATCACAAATATATATTAGAAGGGTAAAATAGTAATTTCGGATATGGTAATTGTTTTTCTTGTACGCCAAAATTCAGCGTGTTTAAAAACGAGAAAGAAAGAACAAACGAACATTAAGAACGAAGAGGAACGAATTCTGAACTCTGATTTTGCCGCCATTGATTCTCTGATTCCCTTCGTCGGAATCAGAGAGTCGTTTCAATCCTCCGTTTCTTCAACGTCTCTTTTCTTTAATGAAATTGCTCTAAAGATCACCTGTTCCTGAATCCGGGCGTTGGTTCACTTGTTTCTTCTGCAATGGGGCCCCCTAAAAATGACGGCAAAATGGAAGGTTGGTTGTATCTCATCCGGTCCAATCGGTTCGGGTTGCAGTACTCGAAGAAGAGATTCTTCGTTCTCCAGGATGACTGCCTCAAGAGCTTCAAATCTGTCCCTGTTTCTGAGGATGAGGTAAGAATTTATTTCACACGATTTAATTGGGAACTCGTTTGTGTGGTCTTGTTTTCTATCGCCCGTTCATGTTTCTTGGGGTCGAAATTTTTGCAGGATGGATGTGTTTAATTGCGAGTTATTTGGTGGTTTTGATTTGTTTTTAGCGTTTGTTCTTATCTTTAGGTTGGAGAACATGTCGATTTCAAATCTGTTTAAGTGTTTATTCGGGAAAATTATACGTTAATCCTTGTTTTCTTCTTCATTTATTAAGTTTATTGGACTCTGGTTGATATGTTACTTTGTTCTTCATTATAGATGGAAATTGGAAAAAGATAAGAGATGCCCGGGTCCACATTGTTCATGTTACGGCTTTTGTCTGATCTGTGTGGATTATTGCACTTCTCTGGATTACGGATATGGACATTCATAAGAGTTGTATATTTACATCCATACGAATTATGGCTTTAACTGAACTTATTGTCANCTTCTCTGGATTACGGATATGGACATTCATAAGAGTTGTATATGTACATCCATACGAATTATGGCTTTAACTGAACTTATTGTCATTGTGAATTGGCAATGAGCACAGCCTTCGAGGAAAACAATGTGGAACTTTTAGAAATTGGGTTCAAATTTGTCTGGTTGTGCTTGTGATCTTCTAAAATAAAGTGCCAATAGTTTTCTGTTCATCTTTTTCTCCTGTTCTCTGTTTTTCTTTAATAATTGAATAGTTGAAGAGACTTGCAGACTTGTAACAATTGAATGCAAAAGTAAACGATTAATTTACCTGCTTTGGAACGAAGGCATTTTCATTTTGTTGTTTCTGCCAAAATCCTGAAATGATTAAAAAACAAATGGCACTAATTTAGTCTATGTTTTTCATCAGGAACCAAATCGAAGTGCAGTGATTGACTCCTATATTCGTGTTACAGATAATGGGAGGGAGAGTATTAATAGAAAGGTACGTTGGTTGTAGAGACTAGTATCTCTGAATTGGTTTGTTCTTGGGCAAATTTGTATTGATAATTTCATTTGAAATCTGCAGGTATTCTTCATCTTCACACTTTATAATACCGTCAATCAAAATGATCAACTCAAGGTGAAGTTAATTCTATGCCAAACGACATGTTTACAAATTTGGAATGAATTCAATTGCAACTTCCTTACATTCAACTTTATATAGTTGGGAGCCAGCAGCCCAGAAGATGCAGCAAGATGGATCCGCTCACTTCTTGATACTACATTGAAGGTATAAAATTTTGTACTTGCAAACGAAGTGTTATTCTCATGGCTGAGACCTTATTTTTCACTGTACATCTAGGACTGTCCGGATCCAGCAAGGAATTTTTGGGATCGCTCCAAGAGACAGTATCCAGCTCTGAGGTATGTATCAGTTGCAGATGAGAAAAGAAGAAATCTGTCAATGTCATTCCTTTTTCAGTATTTTCTTTGTAGCCTTTTTCGCTTCTTTTACCTCCTTGGATTTTTTTATGAAGATTCTGTCAAATTTTCTGGACGAACAGCATTTAGTTGTTAACATAACTTGAATGATAACTTAGAGATTTTGAATCTATCTACTGATAGATGCACATTAACAACAATCATATCTGTAGCAGATTGACTAAAGATCTGCGTAAAAGTTTGTGTGAATTTGTATAAAATTCATATTTACATAAAAGACACACATACGATGTCTCTATCTTCTTTCATCTTTCTCAGTATTCTAAAAACTGATCATATGACATACTACTTAATAAAGAGTGTCTGACATTGTTTGCGTGTAGTTGCTGACGTCGTAAATGCAGCATGTTTAAATCTGAAGAGGGTTTGATTAAAATGAAAATATAGTTATAACAAGACATTTGGTTATAGTCTAAAGAAACATCGTTTGTGTGTTTAAGGAATTTCATGCATAGAAGTATTGAATATCTGACGCATATCCATAGAATCTTCTTTTTCCTTTTTGGATAGATTTCGAGGGTCAAAAAGAATGGATTGTAAGTCAAGAAGCCGGACTGTTTATTCCTCTGTACAAATGGAAGCAATGACATCTGATGTTATTGCACCTTCCTCTTGGAAAATTTTTGGTTGTCAGAATGGTAAGACCTGAATTTCTCATTTGCATTCCAGTAGCCAAAGTGGATATGTGGCTGCCTTAATATTATATGTTGAGTTCGATTGTATGCAGGGTTACGGTTTTTCAAAGAAGCAAAAGATAATGATGCACATGGGAGGGTAAGTTTCCCTTCTTAACTCCATACCTGTTCTGTTGAATGTTTTCATTTGATCTTTTTGTTTGATAATTTGTGTTCTTTGTCAGCAATGGGATGATCATCCTGCTATAATGGCAGTTGGTATGGTTTTTGGAACTTCAGAAGACATTTTTCGGACCATCATGTCTCTTGGCCCGTCAAGATCACAGTAATATTTTTATAATACACTTTGCTTCTTCACTCTTTTATGATGGTGTTTGTTATTGGAACCGTATAATAAGCTCCAACTTCTGTATGCTTCATCTTTCTTTTCTTCTTTCCTTTTTCCTCATTAGATTCCATGGATTGCAATTGAAAATTGTGGTTACGGTTTGTTCAGAATCATTTTCTTTAGTGAACTAAACTTCACACTGTCTTACAGATGGGACTTCTGCTTCTTCCGTGGAAGTTTGGTTGAACACCTTGATGGTCATACAGATATCATACATATGGAACTGTATCGTGATTGGCTCCCTTGGTCAGAACTTCCGATCTTGTATCATTCACTCAAGTATTTTAGTAGGCAAAAAAACATACACATGTATGCTGAATGCAAATGATTTGCAGGGGGATGAAAAAAAGAGATTTTCTTTTGCGTCGCTATTGGAGAAGAGAAGATGATGGCACATATGGTAACAAATTTCTGGAGCAATTGAATGTTTGAGAAATTTGAAACCTATAATACCTACAACTATCTTCTCTCGTCTGTTTCTGTCACAGTGGTACTCTATCATTCTGTGTTTCACATGAAGTTTCCACCACAGAAAGACTACGTTCGTGCTAGCCTTAAAAGTAACGTATGCAATACTAGTTAACTTTGTAGATATTGTAAACAATACCATTGCTAACATTCATTCTCAACCCATTTGCTTCGATCACCTTGGTTCTTCTCCATCTTTTATAGCATCTTTTGCTCCTGCTAATAGCTTCACACTGAAATTTTTACCTTCCGAGTACTGGGTGGGTTGGAATTTGTTATAATACTCGAGAATCTTATATGGATGAACTTTCAGGTGGAGGGTACGTTATAACTCCAGTAAACCAAGGTAAACATGCGCTAGTAAAACACATGCTTGCAGTTGATTGGAAGTTCTGGAAACTGTATCTGCGCCCTTCATCTGCAAGAGCTATTACTATCCGGATGCTAGAGACGCTTGCAGGTACCGGCGTACAGCTTAGAGCGTCTTCATGATGCATGTTAGCTTGTATTTTAGATATACGTGGGATTTTTTCTCAATTTATAATGCATAATGCAGCAATAAGAGAGCTATACAGAGCCAAGGTTGGTGACTCTTCCCCAGAGTTCTCATCATCTACTAGAGACCTTAGACTCTATGAGTTTCCCCAGAATGAAATGGATGAGATAAAGACAGAAATACATTCTCCTGAAGAAATGAGGAAAATTAAAGAGGCATTTTCAGAAGAGAATGAAGTGGAAATGCCCCGTGCTAGTTTGATTGGGCTAAATGATGCTGCGGATGAGTTCTTTGATGTTCCTGAACCTGCAGAACTTGATCATTATGAGAATGAATGGACAGCTGACTCGGCTTTGTTGCAACAGCACTCTTCGGTACTTTCTCATACTTGCGTATTTATACCAACTTTTTTGGATCCAATTTCTGCTTGGACGTGCATTCTTTCCTATAGGAAATCTGTATTCACACAAACTAGGACATGTTCGGCTGCTGTATCCTTTCTTTTGTAGATCATTCCATCACCCAACTTCTGAGATCTTATTTGTCATTACATAGTCTCATATAGCTGGTCATCTGTGGCTGGGAATTAGCTGTTGAGGATTATTGAATGGGGTAGTCCCACATTGGCTAATTAAGAGGAATATCATGGGTTTATAAGTAAGGAACACTATCTTCATTGGTATGAGGTCTTTTGGAGAAACCAAAAGCAAAGCCATGAGAGCTTATGCTTAAAGTGGACAATATCATACCATTTTGGAGGGTCGTAATTCTAACATGGTATCAGAGTCATGCCCTTAACTTAGTCATGTCAATATAATCCTCAAGTGTCGAACAGAGAAGTTGTGAGTCTCGAAAGTGTAGTCAAAAGTGACTCAAATGTCAAATAAAGGGTGTACTTTCTTTGATGGCTCTAGAGAAAGGAATTGAGCCTCGATTAAGAGGAGACTGTTCGAGGACTCCATAGGTCTCAAGGAGGCTCTATGGTGTACTTTGTTCAAGGGGAGGATTGTTAAGGATTATTGAAAGGAGTAGTCCCACGTTGGCTAATTAAGAGGAAGATCATGAGTTTATAAGGAACACTATCTTCATGGGTATGAGGCCTTTTGGAGAAACCAATGTCTGGAGGCCTTTTGGAGAAACCAATGTCATGAGAGCTTATGCTCAAAATGAACTATCTCCATTGGTACGAAGTATTTTGGGAAACCAAAAACAAAGTCATGAGAACTTAGGCTCAAAGTGAACAACCTGTGTTCTAACATTAGCATTGGTGACCATACCAGAAACATTTAATGAATACTGTTTGATTGTGTCTTGCATGTTCATCAGTTCACTGTAGGGAACATTATGCTCTTTTTATGATCCGCAGAATATGCCCCAGAACAAACTTTCATCAGCAGCTGTTTTTGTGAAAAAGTTGCAAGATCTTTCCGGTCAGTTGTTGGCGGTGATTAAAGTTATTTTGAATGTGGAACTATAAGGTTTATTTAGATTTCCTTCTAATCAATAGAATAATTTGTGTGTTTCAGCTCAGAAGAAAGGTTATGCGGAATTACCTGAGTTGCCTAGAGAAGAAAGTGCGCCATATTCCTATGGGTCCACCCTTCCAAAAGATCCAAATCATTCTTCTCCCTGCAGCGTGGCATCAGCAGATCCCTCTTTGTTTCTGATACGTGGACAAAACTATTTGAAGGACAGCCAGAAGGTATGCTTTAATGTATATGGCTATGTTGTTTCATGATGAGATTCAGCGTACAAAGAAAAGTAACCTACCTGAAATTGCCAAGACTAAAATCAAAACACGCAGAGGAACCACAAAATTTATTGGCATTCGTGTTAGGTTTTAAAACTGTTCATTTTCAACTAAAGAAAGTTTTCACAAGCACTTCATGGTTCTCAGATTGTGTACATACGGTGAGTAATATTTTCCGCATTTAAGATTGACAGCGTCATAGACGTTAGTTGGCTAAGCTGCTATTTTCTTGTTTGTTTTCTTTAGTACATTATTTCTTCGATCAGTTTAGGGGAGATCCTATGTATATTGTGCAGTTTCTTATCGAATGTATATAGTTGGCAAAGATGGGATATCTTGTAGTAACATTAATGGTAATACCAAACGCAATTGTAGATTCTTGACGACATTTCTCTCTGTCAGATCAAGGCAAATGGCACGTTGATGCAACTGGCTGGTGCAGACTGGCTCAGGTCAGACAGACGAGAAGATAATCTGGGTGGGCGTCCGGGTAGTATTGTTCAGGTTTGGCTTGTTTTTCTAGCACACGAGTTTGTCAAAACCCATCCTTTTAAACTACATGCTCTCTACTTGCAAGAGCACCAGCACATGAGCGAGGATAATGCAATCATAGATCCTGATTGTGAGATCCTACGTTGGTTAGAGAGGGGAATAAAACATTCTTTATAAGGGTGTGGAAACCTCTCCCTAACAGACACGTTTTAAAACCTTGAGGGGAAGCCCGAAAGGGAAAGTCTAAAGAGGACAATATCTACTAGCGGTGGGCTTGGACTGTTACAAATGGTATCAGAGCCATACACTGAGCTGTGTGCCAGCGAGGACGCTGGGCCCCCGAGGGGGTGGATTGTGAGATCCCACATCCGTTGGAGAGGGGAACGAAACATTTCTTATAAGGGTGTGGAAACCTCTCCCTAACAGACGCGTTTTACAACTGTGAGACTGACGACGATACGTAATGGGCCAAAGTGGACAATATCTGCTTGCGGTGGAATTGGACTGTTACACTAATGCTGATTATATGTATGTAGAATTATGCCGAACGTGGTGGACCGGAATTCTTCTTCATTGTTAACATACAAGTAAGTCGTTTTAAAGTTTCTTCACAGCCACCATAATTGAGTAGATGGAAGTTTCACCCTTTGCTACCATGAACGTGAATTAGGTTCCTGGCTCGACCATGTATACCTTGGCAATGTACTACATGATGAGGACTCCTCTCGAAAGCAGTCCCTTGCTCAAAAGCTTTGTCGAAGGAGACGACGCCTTCAGGAACTCGAGATTTAAGCTCATACCTTACATTTCTCAGGTCAGTAACATAACTTAGTACCTATAAAGAATCAAGAAGTGTGTTTCCTGACATTCTCCATTGAAAATTACATTGTCAGGGATCATGGATAGTGAAGCAAAGTGTTGGAAAGAAAGCATGCTTGTTGGGGCATGCACTTGAAGTACATTACTTTAGTGGGAAGAACTATTTGGAGGTGAAGTAACGAAACAACATATAGCTAATGCTCTTTCCCTCTCGTGATGGTATTGTAATTCCTTGTTTCTATGTGAGAAAGCAGGTTGAAATTGACGTTGGATCTTCAACGGTGGCAAGGGGAGTGGTCAGTCTTGTTCTTGGTTATTTGAACAACTTGGTTATAGAAATGGCTTTTGTAATTCAGGTAATACCATATCCCAACTCTTTCAAAACTTTCTACACTCTTCTGGAAGTGCTGAGCTACAATCTTGTGAAATGTTTTCAATTGCTTCTTGTTTGGCAGGGCAACACTCAAGAGGAGCTCCCCGAAATCCTTCTGGGGACGTGTCGACTCAATCATTTGGATGTAGATAAATCAGTCCTGGTAGAACCCTGAAAACTTCCCTCTCTACTCTGAAAGCATGTGAATGAGGACAAAACAGTCTTCACTGATCTCCAGACTCGAATCCGGATCCTAATCGATCATACCCTTTTCTTCCCCGCGATNAAAAAAAAAAAAAAAAAAAAAAAAAAAAAAAGTTGCCAGAAGAAAAGAGATTTACATTGATTTTTTTTTTTTTAATATTTTTTTTTTATTATTAACATTGTTTGAATAGAATATCTGATTTTTTTGTAAGGAGCTTTTCTTCCAGCAGGCTCTTTTAGTTAACAGNAAAAAAAAAAAAAAAAAAAAAAGTATTTTTTAATTAATTTTCTTGAAATGTTAACCCATCTGAAGTAAATACAGAAAATATGGCAGGTTTTATTTTTATTTACATTTAAAGAATTACACTGAATTAAGTATTAGGCCCAATAACAGTTTTCTTTTGGGCCCAATAGCCCAGTAGGATCAAATCAGCCTGATATGTCCATTGTCAATGGGCCGACAAAGTCAAATAAGGTCGGGCCCAAATTCAACTGTTTTCATTTAATTTTAACGATCGTGATTGAAAATGAAACACATTATATGATCATGTCGGAGAACAATTTCCATGAAGAGATTAAATTTGTGTACGGAGAAGAATTAAAGAGCATTCAATTTTGTGTTTTTTTTTTTTTTTTTTTTTTTTNNTTTTTTTTTTTTTTTTTTTTTTTTTTTTTTTTTTTTTTTTTTTTTTTTTTTTTTTTTTAAGGTTGTTAATTGCTCAGAATATCGTATTATCCACTTTTTATAATTTTAATTTAGCTGTTTGTTGTCTTTGTTTATATATTATATAATAATATTTAATTTTAAAATAAACAATAAAAGTGAAATATATATATATATTTATATATATAACCAAATTTGGTCCATGGTTGAACTGAAGCAGCTGACGAAATGGCCCCCATGAAATTTAGTTCTAAAATCCAAAAAAGAAGGGCCAAAGGGTAATAATAATAATAATAAATAATAATAATAATAATAAATAGAAATATTAAAGGAAATAATTATGGTCATAAAATTGTGGGGTATGATGATTCAACCACAACTGAAAAGGTACACTGACCCTCTCCATCTTTACCTTCCAAATTCATTGTTTCTCAATACAACCAAACATTTCTCTCCAAAACACCCTTTTTCTTTCTTTTCTCTTTTCTATTTTTTCTATTTTTAAAATTCATCGTTAGTACATATTGTCCGCTTTTATCCGTTATATCTCGTCTTTGGGGCCAACATCATCACTGATACACCGCTTGATGTCTAGCTCTAATATCTCGTCTTTGGGGCTAGCATCATCACTGATACACCGCTTGGTGTCTAGCTCTGATACCATTTTTAACTAGCCAAACCCACCACTAGCAAATATTATCTTCTTCTGGATTTCCGTTATTAGGGACCACAAATCTCCACAATAGTATGATATTAGACAAACCCACCACTAGCAAATATTATCCTCTTTGGGATTTCCCTTATTAGAGACCATAAATCTCCACAATAGTATGATATTGTCCACTCTGAGCATAAGCTCTCATGGCTTTGCTTTATGCTTCACCAAAAGGTTTGTCCTATCAATGGAGATCTATTGGTTATTTGTAAACTCATGATCATTCCCTAAATTAGTCAATGTGAGACAATTCTCAACATCTATTTCAAGCTTTTCCTCAAGGGTTTTAAAACGCGTTCACTAAAGAGAGGTTTCCACACATTTATAAGAAATGTTTCGTTTCTCTCTCCAACCGACACAAAACGGTGTGCCAGCGAGTACGCTAGCTCCCAAGGAGGTAGATGTGAGATCCTACGTCGGTTAGAGAGGGAAACGAAACATTTCTTAGGTGTGAAAACCTCTTTCTAGTGGAAGCGTGCAAGGGCAAATTTGTAATTTTAGATTGTTTCAATTATTCTTAGGTTGGTATCCTCCGACCCCATGTTTGTGGCACATGCTTAAGGCACCCACGTGGCACGTGCATAACAAAAAAAATAAAAATAAAAATTAATTTTTTAAAAAAGTGAACGATAGGGGTAGTTTTGGTATTCTGGCTTATGGGCTTTTATGTCCGTAATTAAAATATATATATATATATAATCACATGGGGGCGTCCCCACCATGTGCTAAGGCTTGATCATTAAACGACGGTCACAAAGAAATGGTTTTAGTGTCCTGCCACGTGGCATCATCCCATTACCAAATATAATATATTTGTTGAGATCTATTACACATCTTACATTATTATATCTCATCCAATTTTCAATACAAAAGTCAATCTAATTAAAAATGACGTGGAGGTTTAATTGCTGACTGTGTATAGTGACGTGGTAAATATATTCTTTTAATATTCTTCTTCTTCTTCTTCTTCACGTCCCGTCACGTTTATCGCTGTCGACCACTGTCATTCTCTTCTCTCATCATCGCTCTGAAGGGATTGACTGTCATTGTTACTATCGAAGAAAATAGACCCGTAAATATAGATAAAACTGTTCATATGACCCGATAACTCGACAATTTAAACTATCCAATACAAATTATAAAATTTGAATTGGGTCGGGGTGGATATTTTTTGTCGGGTGAAAAGAAGAAAAATATATTGACTTTATAATGGAAAATGTATGAATACAAATAATAAATAAATAAATAAATAAATAAATATTCTACACAATACGTATACGGAACTCTGTATAGAGACCAAAAATAAATATTCGAAATAAATTAAAACGCGTTTTTTGGTAAATAAAAATTCACAGGGATCCGGTGTGGGCGGCCCCACGATACTCCCGTCATCAGATCATGTTTTTGTCCCCCTTTGATTTTAATTTTTATTTATTTATTTATTTATTTGAAAAAACTCGGGGGAAGGTGAGGACCACGAGGCAATGTCACGTGACCCCGGGCCCCACTCCGGTGACTTTATTTCTAACCATATTTAATAAATTGTAATTTTTTTTTAATTTTTGTAATTAAATTATAAATTTAATATTTAAACATTTGTATCTAATAATTTCAATAAATTTTTAAATATAATTAAAAAAAAACATATATATATATAATTTATTTTTAATTGAGAGCACGTTGGACACTTGTTTACAGTCGGCTTCTGTGTTGTGTTATGGTGACACAGCTGGAGTCTAGTGACTGATTCTCTGTGGTGGGCTCCACCGTAAGCTCATCCATTTTCTTCCTTCTTTTTTTTTTTTTTTTAAAAAAATAATTTTTATTCTTTTGATCACCGCGTATCCCGTCGGTGGAACGTGCCAATGGGCCCCACAACGGCACGCATCATGCACGTGATACCCTCCACCGCCGCCCGTTACGCCGTGTTTCCTTTTTTTTTTCTCCCTCCTCTTTATTGCTTTTTTTCCTCTCTCTTTTACCTTTCTGCCCTCCCAAATCAAACGCAAAAGCAAAAGTACGATGGGGTTAATTTCGTCCTTTCGCAATCTCACCGCTGGACCCTCACATGAAATTGATGAAATTCCATTAATCTTTTTATTTAAATATATATATATATATATATATATTTAAAATATTCATACGCGTATTCTTACTTTATAATTAAAAAAAATAATGAGTTGTAAATTGTAACTTTAATCATTAAAATTTTATAAAGTAAAATAAATCCTCAATTATGATTGGATTAACCTCTAATTATATTTATTTAATTAATTAATTTATTGAAAGAATAAAAGAAAACATTGACCATTTAACATTCTCTTAACGTAGAAGGAATAGGATGTTTCTCTGTCCCATAAAGTAAAAAATAAAAAGTCAGTAAAAAGCCATTCACCACCCCCAAACTGCCCTTAAAATATAGGGTGTTACCCAATCCCAACTCAAATTTTACCATTTACCGAGGACGTAACTTCGTAAAAGAAACCGATTCATATTCAATGAGTACACTGCAAGTTAAGTTTCTCTCTCTTTATTAGAGAGAGAAAATGGGCGTAACAAGGCATAGATTCAAAGAGTATAAGTGAAGTTAGTTTAAAACCAGACATGTTTCAGCTCTGCTGTCTCTTTATTAATTATTTTTCAATATTTATTTAATTGTGTTTTTACCGTTTTAGGGTAAGTCACCCACCGACAATGCAACCGCCGACGATAATGGGTCTTTGTCCATCTGTTGGGTGGTGTTGTAAATTTGAAGAAAAACGGAGGGTAATTCTGTCATTTCGNATACTACAAAAATAAACGAACAAAAAAAACCCATAAATTTTTAAAATTCAGATATAAAATAGAGAAAAGAAAAACAGTAAAGGGACAGCTAGCAGCAACAACTTCCATTCCCAAATCTCTTTTTAGCCTTTTCTTCTCTCCTCTTTCTTCAACCTCAATTCTGCTTTCTCTCTCCTCTTGAGCTCTGTGCTTTAATGGAGCTTACGCCAACCAACTGATAACTCCATTTTAGCTTACCTTCTTCTTTTTCTTATAGACTGTTCTTCATTTTTCATTTCTGCATTTTTTGTTCCAAATTTGGAAAACATGATCGGAGAAACCTTTTCCGACGAGATGGACTGTGGGAATTTCTTCGACCAAATTGATGACCTTCTTGATTTTCCGACGGAGGATTTCGATGACCACGGCGCGTTAACCACAAACGCCGCCGCTTTCCCTCCCATTTGGTCTTCTGCCTCCTTACCTCACGCTGCCGATTCGGTGTTTTCCGGCGATACTCATCACTCTGCCCTCTCTGTTCCGGTCAGTAATGCTGGATTTTTAGTTTAATTTTAGATTTTAAAATATTTTCTATTAAAATATAGTCTTAGAACTATTAATCATATATTTCTAAAAAATTAGTGATATTTTTAATAATGACGTCATAATTAGAAGTAAAATTGATGGGTTTTGATTTGGTACATGGGAGTACACAGTAAGATATGATGGATCTGTTCTGATGAATTTTGTTTTGTTGTGCAGTACGAAGACATTGATCAATTGGAATGGCTTTCGAATTTCATCGACGATTCCTCCTCCGGCGCTGAAACCCTAACGATCAACACTTCTTCTTTATCGCCGGCGAATCAATTTCAGATCTCAAGTCCGGTTTCCGTTCTCGACAGCAGTAGCAGTAGCAGCAGTTCGTGCTCGGGCGAAAAGAAAACCCTAGCTGTTGCCGGAAAACGCGGTCGCGCTCGCAGCAAGCGTTCTCGGCCGCCGTCATTTATTCCTCGGCCGCCGCAGCTTATTTCACCGACGAATTCCGGCGGCAAGGTTTCATCGGACTCGGAGAACTACGGTGAGTCCTGTTCGGCTCCGCCGCCGCTGGTTAAGAAGACGAAGAAGATTAAGTTGTCGTTTCGACGAGATCAAAACGATGCGTTTAGTCCACAAGGTGTGAGGAAATGTTTGCACTGTGAAGTGACGAAGACGCCGCAATGGCGAGCCGGACCATTAGGGCCTAAAACTCTCTGTAATGCTTGCGGCGTTCGTTACAAATCCGGCCGCCTCTTCCCCGAGTACCGGCCGGCGGCGAGTCCGACTTTTGTTCCGTGTTTGCACTCCAATTCGCATAGGAAGGTTCTCGAAATGAGAACCAAACAAGAGGAAATCGCCGTGGAGACGGAATTGCCGACGGAGCTCATCCCGAATACAAACAGCGGCATCGTCCTCGGATACGTATGATCGGAAAACCGCCATCGCCGCCGTCGCCGCCGCCCTCTCTGTTCCTTTATTGTTCTCTGAATTTCTTTTTTTCTTTATTTATTTATTTTTGGTTATTATACAAAAATGTGAAAAATAGTTTAGTAAGGTTATAGAGAGATACATGAAAGGTGAAGAGGACTAGGGTTTTTTTAGTTTGTATTATTTGCTATTAGGTCCTTTAACTTACTAGAAATTGCTTTTTGGGGCCTTCCTATTTTTTTTGTTTCATTTAATGTTTATTTATCCCATCATTCTTTTTGCACTTCAAAAAGTCAAATTAAAATTCACATCATTTTCAAACATACTTTAATTTCATTTTTCACGTTATAGTGTCGTAAAAGATTCCTTCGTCTCGTGTACTAACCTAAACCCGATTGGCGACTCACTAACTAGCACCTCCAATGACACGAGGACAACCTAAACCCGATTGGCGACTCACTAACTAGCACCTCCAATGGCACGACGACAAATGTACAAATTATTGACGAGCAACAATCTCAACCCCACGAACACAACACACCACTCGAGTGACCTATAGTTTTCTAACGCAAACTCAAAATTTGAGTGATTAACGACCTACTAGCACATATCCACGAATCTACGCTCAAATATTTCAGGCTTCCATAGCTAAATAATGTTCGAGAGGTGTCGGTTATAAATATCAGCAATTTTTATTTATTGATCAAAATATCATTATCAGCTCGTTTTATCAATAAATATTTAAAGTTAGTCATAAGCATAATTTATTTGATAAAAAAAAAAAAATGTACAGAATAATCTTAACAGTTTCAAGGTAGTCTAATAAAATAGGATAAGGTGGGCCTGAATCCAAAGGTAATAATGGGCCTTAAAAGCCCAATATTGTTACTTAGGCCCATATTGATATTAGGAGTGTTCATTTTAATCAATAATTTTTAACAGCTTAATAAAAATATAAATTAAAATATTTTGATGACTTAATTTACAAATTGTAGAATTTTAATTAATAAAATTATGAGTTTTTTTTTCAAACATTAATTAAAGCTTGTATTAATTTAATAAATAAAGAAGAAAAAAAAACAAAATTCAGCACTAAATTTTGTATTAATATATCTTAATTTTGAATTTAAAAGTGTTATCATTTAAAATTTTAATAAATTTTTATTTAAAATGTCGTTAATAACGTATTTTTATATGCATTTAATGGCGTAAAAAAAAATATATATATATATATATGATAAAAACAATTGATTAGAAAATATTAAAAAAAAAATACATAAAGAAGATATATTGGGCCTAAAAGACAGCCCAAAACTATCACTCAGGCCCACATGTAATGGGCCTAAAATACACAAATTCCAAAGAACAAAACAATTAACGGCAAATAATAAAAAAAAATTAAGTTAATTGAAAGATATTAAAATATTTGATTTAACATAATAATTAATATTAATAATAATAAATGTGGGGCGTTGACTAAAATAGAACTGCGTGCAATGCCGCGGCCGGCGGGGCGGCGATGGAACAGCCACCGGAGACGCGTCCACACGTGTGAGCAATCAATGTTTTGAAGCAATCACCGATGGCTTATTTTTCCCACTTGCCCTTTTATTTATTTATTTATTTATTTATTTGTTGTTTGTTTATAATTTTTTATGGAAAGACCCATTTGAGATCATCCACTTATTTTAATATTTTATTCGAATTATATTATTATTATTTTTTTAATTTGATTCGTCTTTATTGTATTGCATATGTTTCAAGGCACCTCATTTATTTGTCTTCAATTATTTTATTATTATTTTTTATTTAAATCTTTATTTTCTTGTTGTTGGTATTGAAAAAACCAAAGCTTTTCACACTTAATTTTTTAAAAAATCAAATTTTTATTTTATTTTTAGAATTTATTACTATCAATTTAATTTTTTTTGTGAATTATTTTATTAAATTTAAATGTTGATTTTTATAATTTAATAAGTAATAAAAGTATTGAGTTTATTGATATAATAATAATTGAATTTATAAATTAAATGGTTACAAAAAAATTAAAAAATAAATAAATAAGGAGAAAAAGAAAAACAGGTAAAAGACAGAGATACGGAGGAAGGGCCCAGAAAGGAGAAGCCATCTGGATGTCACATCAGCAGTAGGCTGTCCTGAGGGTGACGGACGGGTGGTGGGCCCTACGTGTAAGAGTTACATCACAGCCCGCCACGTTGATCGAAGAATCCAAAAGCCATGCGCGGGTGAGGAATCCCCATATCACACACTTTGTCCCCTAGCTGTAACGCTACCCTTCCCTTCTTTCCTTTTTTTTTTCTCTTTCATTTCCACCCCTTTTCTTTACCATAATTGCATTTTCACCCCCAAACTTCTTTTTCTTTTTTACTTTCTTCCCACTCTTTTTTCCTTTTTCCCACTTCCAACCTAACTTCTTGTTTCTTTATTAAATATATATACACACACTTTTCACGTCGCTTTCAAGTTCAATATAAGGATTTTTATTTTTATTTTATAAATATACAAATATCTTTATTTATTTATCTATTAAAAAATTATTTAATAATAAAAAAAATTCATTAATTAATTCCTATAATCCCTCGTCTTTTCCCTTAATTACGTTGTCTAATTAGCTAATCTCACCCTAATTTCGCTTCTTTATGCTCTCTCAATTAAATGGTAAATTAAATTACCCAACTTTAATTTAATCACTTTTCCCTAATTTAATGGATTCAATAATATATACTCGTAATTTAAATATTTATTTATTTTTTTTATATTAAATTATAAATGAAACTGTTTATAAGAATTTTATGAAAGATTCCATTAAACAATTAATTTAAAATTAATTTTTTTTAATTATATCATCTAAATTCTAATTTTTTTAATTAAAATCGTAATTTAGTAGGTAAAAAATGTAGCATCAAGGTCACATCAACTGAGGTAAAAAGAGTAGACTTAACAAGTGTAAATATTAAAACGAAGAAAAATATTAAAAAAAGGTAAAAAAAAAAAGGGTAAAAAATTAAACTGAAATATTGGACAAACCAACTGTTTGGTTGTCTTGTCAATGTTTTGAATGTTGTCCAAGTTTTTCTATATATATATATATATATATTTCTTATTTATTATAATTAGAATTAAAAAATTCATGGATTAAAATAAATTTTTTGAAAAATCCCAAATAAATATGTCTTTAAAATTTATTATTTTGCACACTTCAAACCCTAAAATTGCAACTCGAGCTTATAAAACACGATGAATCAATGTATTTTTCGATAAGTTGATTGAAGCTTAAAACAAACCCAAAAACGAGGTTAATGTGTTAGGAATGGCGACTCTCCACAATGGTATAATATTGTCCACTTTAAGCATAAGTTCTCATGTCTTTGCTTTGGGCTTCGAAAAAGTCCTAATCCGAATGGAGATAGTATTCATCACTTATAAACCCATGATTTTCTACCAAATTAACCAATGTGGGATTCATTCCCAGTAATCCTCAACATTATGTTCGAATGCATCTCATTATAGAGTGACTTTGGATAAGTGAAAAAGCTTTGAAAAAGTTGACTCGAAACAAGTATCGACCAGCTGCTCAAAACATTAAAATTTGAAAGACAATTAAATTAAGTTGAGAAATATCCGGTCCCAAAGAGACAGCAAAGCACTTACAAAGTCAAAATGATGAGTTAATTAAAATCCGCTGATCCAAAAACACAGGAGAGGTAAGTGAGCTGAAATGACGAAAATAGCCTCGAAGTATAGAACTGACCAGATCTTTAGCGGGACCTAAAAATGGGGAAGACAAATTAAATAACAAAAATTGAGTTGGAAAAGTCATTGCTGTTGACCGACAACTTGGGGAGCCGGGATTCGGTTAAGACTTTAACCATGGTTAACTCCGGAGAGTTAGGAATTATGACAACCAAACCTAGACCATGGTTCCCTTTTTACCGCCCCGAACCTCCCTTGATTTCAGTGTTTTCATCTTAATTAAACCCTAACTATTTTGACTGTATCCCCATACAAACAAACAAAGACATTAATGTTCCATAAAAACAAAATTAATTTAAATTTCCAAATCAATTTTTTTTATTATTTATATTTAAGTCAACTTATTTTATTTAATAACCTAATAACTCCCGTAATTTGTCGTCCCGAACTATTCTACTAAGAAAAACGAGTTTATTATCAACATAGCTCAACTAATTTAGATACGTAATCCCGACCAAAATAGAGAGATTTAACCTCATTTTACCATTGTTAAACAAAAAAAAATTGCAATCCCGAACCGATTTATTTTTCTAATCGCACATTTTCACATGATTGACTTTTGTTTGCATGAGTGAGCGTGCAACTTGTTTATAAGGATAATCATACCTTTTTTATTTAAAATAAACTTAATATATATATATATCAAATTTAGAGTCGTAATAATAATAATAAAAATATTTTTAATCATTAAAAAATAAAAATAACATCATATAATGAAGCAACCCATGATTAATATGTTACGAAATTATGATATTTTAAAATAATTACTTTTATTCTTGGAAATTAATAAGAGATATTGTGAGCCACGCGCTAGGAAGGAGAGTGGGAAAATAAAAGCAGGAAAAAGAAGAAAATAAAAAATGGAGTAAATCGATGTTAAATATATAATAATAATTATTAAAAAAAAAAAGAAAAAAAAAAAGAGATAACAAACATGAAGGAAGGAGGAAGAGGACACCCGAATGAATGGCTGAATTTGTGGTCTTCTTGGGATGTGGTCGTTACACTCTTTAAGATCTAAAAAAATAAAAATAAAAATAAAAATAAAAATAATAATTATTATTATTTGATTATATTAATAATAGTTTACTATAAATATGTCCTTAACTTAAGGAGTCATCAATAAATTTTAAAATTATTTAATTAATTAAAAAAATAACCAAATTTTAATCTTTCAATTATTAAAAAAATAAAAAAGGATAATTTATTTTATTTTTGAAAATATGTTTATTTATTTATTTAATTTTTTTTTTTACGTATGTTACTGGACTTTGTTTCGAAAAATATTGCCCAAATTTCGTTCTAAAAACAATGCGAAAGAAAAGGGAAAAAGTTACTTTTGGTGACGTAATAGGGTTAAAAACGATCATTCAAATTACAGTGGCAGTAATTTTTTAGGAACAAAAGTTACTAAAGTAAAATATTTTTTTACTGTTTGTGATATTTTGTCAATGTTGATTTGACTATAGGATTATTAAGTTAATTTAGTGATTAAGACATTATAATTGACCGAAATATAAAAAATTAATGGTAAATTTTTTATTTTTTTTAATAATTATGGAACGAATATTGATTAAAAAAAATTAATTAATTAATTTTTTTTTTTTTTTTAAAAAAAGGTGTTGGATTAAATAAATTAAATGAACTAAAAAAAAAAGAAAAAAAAGGGGAAAAAAAGACGGGAGAGATTATAAATAAATCGCTCACTTTGTCACTGGCAATTAAAGTGAGGTCGGCGAAGGAGGAAGAGTTTCAGGCGTGTGTTAGTGAAGGAGGAAGCAACTCTATTACAAACTCTCTCTCTCTCTCGCGCGCGCCACAAATTTCTGTTGTTTGTTCTTCAGATTTCACACGTTTGATCTGTTTCTTACTGCGAGAATTTCCATTTCTCTGTTGGTTTGTGGAAGATTGGGGCAAATTCTTTTTGTCGTATTGTTTGTGGATTTTGCAACAAGATTGTAAGAATTACTGAATTGTTCTTTCTTTTTCGTCCTCAATTTGTGATTTACGGGAAGGATTTGATTAATTGTTGAAGAATCGGAGTGAGGTTTGTTCGGAATCTCAGTTCTGTGTTGATAACAGCGAAGCGAATTTGAGTTTGGTAGTTCACTGAAGTTTCTTCGGCTGCGATTGTCAATTTCGACGGTCAACTTTCGATTTAGGATAAAAGGTATGAGGAATTTATGTGTTGGTTTGTAATTTATTGTTTTGTTTTCCTGTTCGTGGATATCTGTTTCTTATTTGACTCATTTAGATGAATGAATGTTTGCTTCAGTGGCTGATTTCTGATATCTATTCAGGTTTTGAGTGTTCTTTTCTGTTTGTTTGCAGGAGTTTTTGTTGTTTTAAGGTTTTTTTGTTTTCCCCAATTTGTGTGATGTTCATCAGAGGGTGATTGATTGCTGTTCATCATCTGGTTTGTTCAATTCATTTATCTGTGAGGATTTTGATTGAGAATCATTAAGGATTTTTGGTTTGGATTATGAATAGAGGAATGGATTCAGTGAAAGAACCAATGAGGAACGTTGAGAAGTGTTTAGATTCTCAGCTATGGCATGCTTGTGCTGGTGGGATGGTTCAAATGCCTTCTGTTAACTCTAAGGTGGTCTACTTTCCCCAGGGCCACGCGGAGCATGCTCAGGGGAATGTCGATTTTGGGAACGCTCGGATTCCTTCACTCATTCCTTGTAGGGTGTCTGCTACTAAATATATGGCAGATCTTGAAACGGATGAGATTTTTGCTAAGATAAGTTTGCTTCCATTGAGGAACAATGAATTCAATTTGGATGACGACTACGAGCTTCTTGGACACGATGATATTAGGAACCAGGAGAAACCATCCTCCTTTGCCAAGACATTGACGCAATCTGATGCGAACAATGGTGGAGGATTCTCTGTTCCTCGCTATTGTGCCGAGACTATCTTCCCTCCGTTGGATTACTCGGCAGAACCTCCTGTTCAGACCATTCTTGCCAAGGATGTTCATGGCGAGATTTGGAAGTTTAGACATATATACAGAGGGACTCCCCGTCGCCATCTTTTGACGACGGGGTGGAGTAATTTTGTGAATCAGAAGAAGCTTGTTGCAGGGGACTCGATTGTTTTCCTCCGGGCAGAAACTGGTGATCTTTGTGTCGGAGTTAGGCGAGCCAAGAGGGGAATTGGTTGCGGAATTGATTACTCACCTGGGTGGAACCCTGCAAATTCAGGCTCTTCACTTATGGGGTATTCTGATTTCATGAGGGAAAATGAAGGTAGAATGGTAAGACGACACTCAAACGGGAATCTTAACGGGAGAGTGAAGGTCGAATCCGTCATCGAAGCTGCAACGCTTGCTGCCAGTGGCAAGCGCTTCGAGATTGTGTACTACCCATGTGCTGGCACTCCAGAATTTGTTGTTAGGGCCTCTACTGTAAGATCTGCTATGCAAATTCATTGGTATTCTGCTATGAGATTTAAGATGCCTTTCGAAACCGAGGATTCGTCTCGGATAAGCTGGTTTATGGGAACGATATCTTCGATCCAGGTTGCCGATCCTGTTCGGTGGCCTGATTCTCCATGGCGAATGCTGCAGGTTAGTTTATTTCGTAAGCCTCGGAAAATCACTTCACTTCACTTCATTTGATGTTCTTGCTGCTAATTTTTGTCATGTCTCATTGTTCTTGTAGGTGTCATGGGATGAACCAGATTTACTACAAAATGTGAAGAGTGTTAACCCCTGGTTGGTTGAAGTGGTAGTAAACATGCCAGCAATCCATGTCTCCCCCTTCTTGCCACCAAGAAAGAAGCCACGTTATCCGCTTCAGGCCGAAACTGCTGTATTTGGTCACCTTCCGATGCCCTCGTTTTCGACTAATTTCTTCGAAGCAACCAACCCGTTTCAAAGCATTACGGCGAGCAACATTCCTGCAGGCATACAGGGAGCCAGGCATACTCAATTTGGACTCTCTTCATCCAACCTCCAAATCAGCATACCGCCTTTGAGACAGTTTCCTGCCGGTCTTAAGCATCTTGAAGGTGCCACTCCGATCCCTGTCGTCCGTGGCGAGGATAGCTTCGGAGGCACGAAAAGCCCTGATAATCAATCTCATTGGCTAACAGTGGGAAATCATATCCAAAGCTCAAAAGAAACCAAAGAGACAAAACCAGATCATATCATATTGTTTGGCCAACTCATTCTTCCTAATCAACAGAGTTCTAACAGCTCCTCTGGAGATACGACGAACGCATCCGATGCAAATCTAGAGAAAGCATCGAATCTTTCTGATGGTTCTGGCTTGTCCTCACAGCAGAACGGTTCACTGGACAATTCATCAGATGGAGGGTCTACGTCATACAACGGTCCGAACAAAACTGGTCTAAGCTTGGACATTGGTCATTGCGAGGTGTTTATGGAGTTGGAGAATGTCAGTCACACACTCGACCTGTCGGTCCTCGGATCATACGAAGAATTGTATAGAAAGCTCGGCAACATGTTTAGCGTAGGACGGTCAGAGATGCTGAATTCTGTTCTTTATCAGGATGCTCTTGGTGCTACAAAGCAAGCTGGAGATGAGCCTTTCAGGTAAATCCTCATTATCATTCATCTGATTATGTGGTCTAAAAGAGACTGTTAGATTCCGAGTTCTTACGACGTTTGATTTCTCGTTTTCGCAGCAAGTTTATGAGGACAGCACGAAGACTAACCATACTCGCAAATTCTCGAAGCAGATTCTCGAAGAAACGACAATATTAAAATGTCAGGAAAGGGAGCTTCTTTCCTACATTGTACAGTTGAACCATATGTTCTGTTTGTTGTTTCTTTTTTTCTTTTCATTTGTTGCTTATGGGAAAGCCCAAATTTTTGATCAGTTGCAGCTTGATATGCAGCTCAGCTGCTGCTCTGCTCCTTTGTTTTAACCCAGACAAGAACTGGTCTTGTTTTTTTTATTGTTGAAAACTCCATATTTTCTAGTAATGATTCTCCTTTTTGGTGCTCCCCATACTTATTGTTCGTATTTTGCTCAATATTACCGTGAAGAGGAGGTAGCTGATACCAAATTCAAGCAAAACATAACTAAGAAAGGCCTTTTAATCATGAAATGTTGACGTCGGTTGGAGAGAGGAACGAAATATTCTTTATAAGGGTGTGAAAACCTCTCTCTAATAGATGCGTTTTAAAAACTGTGAGGCTAACGGCGATATGTAACGGGTCAAAGTGGCTTGAACTGTTATAAATAGTATCACATTGGCCCCTTGTTAAATATAAGGCAGTGTGCCAGTGAGGACATTGGCTTCGGAGGGAGGTGGATTGTGAGATCCCACATTGGTTGGAGAGACCGAGGACATTGGGGTAGTGAGCCAACGAGGACGCTGGGCCCCAAGGGAGGTGGACTATGAGATCTGAGGCAGTGTGCCAGTGAAGACGCTGGCCCCAAAGAGAGGTGGATTGTGAGATCCCACATTGGTTGGAGAGACCGAGGACATAGGGGCGGTGTGCCAACGAAGACGCTGGGCCCCAAGAGAGGTGGACTGTGAGATCTGAGGCAATGTGCCACTAAGGATACTGGCCCTGAAGGGAGGTGGATTGTGAGATCCCACATTGGTTGGAGAGACCGAGGACACTGGGGTGGTGTGCCAACGAGGACGCTGGGCTCCAAGACAGGTGGACTGTGAGATCCGACGTTGGTTGGAGACACTGAGGACGCTGGACTCCAAAGAAGGTGGTTAAAAAAGGGAACTAAACATTCCTTATAAACATGTGAAAACTCCTTCCTCCTAATTGACGCGTTTTAAAACTACGAGGTTGTCAGGTAATACGTAACGGGTCACAGACAATATCGTATGCGATTGTGCTGTTACAACAAGTGGACAGAACAAGAACAAAAACAGAAGGAAATGGTGTGGCGTGCTTTGAATCCATGAAAAGAAAACACAGAAACAAACGTTGTTTGTCGGTGGGATGTTCACATGAGCTAAGCTCACAGCACCATCTCTCCAAAAGTCAAACCAACCAAACCAACCAACCAAACAAGAGGTGTCTTCCAAGAAAAGGCAAACCCAAACCCTAAGGCTGCCTTTATGGACTCTCTCACTCACATGGATTTTCTCCTCTCTTTTTTAACGCCAAAATCTCATTGGGGTTCTAAAAAAAACACATCTTTTTTATTGTTTAACAAAACCCAGATCCAAGAATCCTCCATGGGGACAGCACCTGTACTTCAAAGTCAACTTTCTAAACATAACTTTTTTAAATTACTAGTTTAGCCCTAAGAAATACGAAATTTAAACGAAGACCGAGTTGGAACAATTTCAGGGTTAAATTATGATTTCTTACTTAAATTAACAAATGTATTAGAAATAAATTTTAATTGGGTATAATATGACATCAATCTTTTAATTTTGTGTTTAATAACTCATGAATAATTTAGACGTGTTTTAAAATCACTTTTTTTTCGGGAATCTCCCACCTTTATGCATTTTCTCCTCCCTCTTTATTTAACAAATATGATGTCGGGAAAGTTTTTAAAATTAAATTATAAGTTTAGTTCTAAAAAATATGAATTATAACGCTTTTAGGGTTAAATTACTAGTTTAACCCTAAGAAATACGAAGTTTAAATGCCTTGTAGAGTTAAACTACAAGTTTAATTAGCTCTAGAAGAATACGGAGTTGGAACGATTCCAAGGTAAAATTATAATTTCTTACTTCAATTCACAAATATATTAGAAATAAATTTTAATCGGGTATAATATGACATTAATCTTTTAATTTTGTGTCCATAAATAATTTAGTGATCTATTTGATACAAATCTGAAAATTTTAGACATAAAATATTTTCGAGTGTTTAAGTCAGCTCAATTATCCTCGTAAACAATTGCTCATATGATTCGATTCCTCGTTGGCCTGAAAACCCTTTATTTTTAAAGAAACTTTGAATGTGATGGCCCAATAAACTATAGCATGAGACATTCGTGAAAAAGTATATAATGTTTAATAATCCAAGAGGGATATTGTATTTGATTATTATACAATAAGATATTTGGAGAAGAAAAAACATTAGGGTTTAGACTTTACACCAAAACATCATATTCAAATAACAAATGTCAATTAGGATTAATGCACACAAAAATAATCTTATGTTAAATCATAAAAATGTCTGCAACTAACTATATTTAAGTTTTCCAAAATATAATTTTTTTAGTTATATTATATTTAATGCTTTTATTAAAATAATATTTTTTAGTCCGATCATAGCTCAACTAATATTTTTTAATTGAAACCTTAATTTTATTTATAGCATACACTTGATGCACTATTTTTCTTTTTTTTTTTTTATAGAAAAAAGTACTTGATCCTTTTTTATATATCTAAGCGGTTATTATTATTTTAGTTATAACGTTTAAAAGATGTTTTTTTTTTTAACACAAATAATTCAATTTAAGATCGTAAACATGCAAAGTGAGAGTAATAGAGATGGAAGAGGGAGAGTGATTACTATATAATCTTTAAAGATTAAACGATAACAAAGAAATTAGAATTAAAGAATGTTAACTAAACATGTTAAATGATGACATTATCGATATGACCAATATTGAAGAACTCGACATTATAATTTGCTTAAGTGACTTATGATAAGCGACTCGAGTCAAGTCAATCTTGTTGATACGATGTCAAACCATCGTTTCAAGAACCTTAGCGAAGTTTAGGCTCAAAGTTGTTCGCCTTTCTACGAGGTCGCTATAGCTTTTTTTTCTAACGAAGATTCGATCGTCTAACTTTTTAAGTTGTAAATACAAAACTTTAATCAATTAAACTGTCTTGACAAATCTTCGCAAGTAATTAAAAACGAGTTATGAGAGAAGAAAAACAACCTAACCGAAATGAACTATGAAAACAAATTGACTAAAGAATGTTATCCTATCAAATAAAATTAACCATTATCAACATAAGAATGCTACAAACAATACAAAGATTGCAAATGACATTTAAAACTAAAACTATTACTTAAAATTCGGTATGATTTACTCATCACATAATCTACATATATCTTACTAGATTCATAGCTATGGTGGAAAGAAGCCCAAAACCTAACGATGATGAACGAGTTACTCGAGACCTAAAAATCACCGACATATTATTCTCCAATTTAAAGGGCAACATGTAGAGTAATTATTCGATTCTTCCAATTCTCTATAAGATAGCAAGAAAAGGCACATGGTGTTCATATTGAATTGCAGAAGAAACCAATGAAGAATCACCTAATGATGTAGACATTTCTCTTACATCCAACAAATAAATGTTGTTGTCAAAATAAAACAATACATAATGATAAAAAAAAAAAATGTTCCATGACGTTGACCCTTGGTGATGACTATGAACCTCACAACTAATTAAAAATCAAGCCTAGTTCTCATAGACCCAGCTTGCTCTTTCCTGGCAGTAATACTCGACACTTTGTTTAAAGTTTCAAATGGACAACTTAGTATAACACACATATATAATCTTTTTTTTTTTAAGAACTTAAAAAATAGATCAAAATTATTCATTTGCAGACAGAATTCGAATCTTCAAACAATGATTCTGTGGCCTCCATCCTAATTATTCAAATAAATGAGGCAACAAGGAAAGTAATAGAAAAAATCATAGGATCGAGAATGACAGTTCATCTCTAGGACCATATTGTTCCATTGTCGTCTATATAGTTTTTTCAAAATGAAAACACAAAACCAAACAGGCCTTAGAACATAAATATAATAGAAGTTACCACACATAATATCACCGAATAAGCAGTTTGATTGCATTACATGAAACTTGCGAGTTTGATTCTGAAACAGTCATAATAATATATGCTTATTATAATACAAATTAAACAGGGAACCCCGTACCACATCATTGAGCTGGCTAACGAGAGAGTGAAAGCAAAGCCCACGTATGGCTTTCCATGCCCTGCATCAAGTGAACAAAACAGGCAAAATCAGCGACCATGTACAAGACAACTTTTTCCAAGTGGAAAGCAACCATGCGTAGTATCTTAAGCCTGATACATGCCATAAAATATCATTATAATGCTAATGAAAGGAGTTCAATGCAATATTTGACCGCAGACCAGGCAAATAATCGATGATACCAACCATATGTAGTTGTGTTCTTAACTAGAAGAGAACACATTCATCCAGTAAGGCTTCCTAAATGAAGAGTCCAAAAGAAAAACTTCACCTCCTTAAGAAATTTTCTTTCCAAGTAGAGTTGCAATCGACCAGTCCTAGTGTCCCAATAGTTTAGAGTGCTTTGATTCTTTTTTGAAAGAGATTTAGAAATGGAATTTTGACTAAGATTTCTCTATTTGTTGCAAATCCTCACAAGTTTAGCCATTTGGAGGGGTGAAGTTATCTCCAAATCAGGGAGAGAGGGAGAGAAAGTAAGGGATAACGAATTCTAACTGTAAATCAGCGTTTGAGGCATTTAGAAGAACTTTCCCCACCCACTTGTCTCTATTTGGCACAAAATAGTTGCCAGAAAAATATCCCCTCCACATTGTTCGTGTGTGGCTCACAGATGATCTTCATCTGGTTCATATGGCAGAAATTTTTACCTACTTTCTGGCATTTCCTTGATGTGGTTTCAAGAAAAATGGCTTTAGTGAAACATGGCATAAGTGAATATTAAGTTGTACCAGCAAAGATGCAGTTTTCAATGTTATTAAATGGCAAACCTTTCGGGAGAGTGAAAACCTTGAGGGGATAAATACAGGATGATTCGTTATTATGTTTTCTAATAGGCCTGAACGGGTGGATGTTTTGAGGAAACTGTTGATTAAAGGTTGCAACGAGCAAGCTTACTGATAACTCCACCATACAAAAAGATAAGGAGGTAAATGAATTTCATTGGTAAGGTACAAGGATATAAAGAAAGCCTTCCCACCAATAACTTTTATCAGGTAAAAACGGTTTTGCAAGATCCATTAGATTATCGATCATGGATGATGAATGACTCATTATTTGATCCAACATGGTTATATAAGACACCATGGTCAATCCATGATTTCATCTTTAAATGACTTGGAATTGTTATGAAAGAACTAGTTGAACAAGAGCAGGAGACTTCGCAACTTAATTCAGAAGCAGTCCCCTACATGGACGAAGTCAAAAATTTATTTTTCCAAAAGCTTTCCACTTAGCCGTCTTGACTTTGGGAACTCTACAAAGGACTTCCTATGTCACCTAGAATGAACCATTCTCCAAATAAAGACATAATGGATACATAGATAGAGAAATGAGCAAATTGCTACAACAACACAAGATTCATCTAGATTCTAGCACCTTTGTTTTCACCAATTCCTTTGATATCTAATCTGCAACAGCTAAAGCATGCATAATCAATCATAAATTAATACTTATCCACAAAAAAGAAAATTGTTAACTATATGTACTTTCACATTAAAAGTGTTCTTTCTCCATTAGACTCTGTCATCATCAAACTTCAATTGGCATTTTACAGTAACAGGAATTGGAAGTACGAGGAAAATCTACAAGATGAAGATATTAAAATCTCTACTGCAAGACAGATTATAACAAAAATTGGCAAGGTTCTCGATTATTTTTACATCTCTACTCTAAACAACCAGAGTTGAATAACCGCAACAAAACGTCGCCCTAAAAGGCTATCAAACAAGATTATAAAAATACCACACTTTCTCTCTTTATCCAGTTCAAAATTCATGGATGGAATCATTAATTTCATAACGGAGTAGGACTCGAACATCAAAATCTCAAAAATCATAACCTTCAACACAAAGTTCCAGGAAAAATCCAACATGATAAAAAGAAATAAACTTCATTCCATACAAAAATAAAATATCCAGAGCGATCAGAAAATTACTTAATTGTAGTAGAGTTCAAGGCCCATGCCATCGTGGACTTCGTAATCCCTCAGAGTAATATGATCCTTGTAGATATTGTACCATTTCTGAATCCGAATCTTCTCGGCTCTAGTCCCAGTCTGAGCAGCCACAAGCTTCTTCAAGTCGCCGATGGTGTCGTCCTCGTTGCACTTCACTCTCACCTTCTTCCCCAGACGATCGTTCAGCACCACCTCGATCATCTTCTTCTTCTTCTTCCTCTTCTTCTTTCCCCCAAGAAAGTAAAACCCTAGGTCGTCTCAGAGTTCAACAGAGCAGAATTCCAAAGTAAAGAGAGAATTTTCGTACGCGTTCATTTTTTATAATATATTTCTACCGCCATGGAAAACCCGGGTCAATGGCGTTGACTCGGTCATCAAATAGTTGAATAGAATACGACGTCGTTTCACTTTCATACCCATTTAATTAAATGGCACGAGACCGAATAAATATGTAATCATAGGTCGAATATTCCTTTTTTTTTTTTTTCATTTTTGATAAAAGTTTTTTATATATAATTTTCACGTTATTATTATTTTATTTTATTATGTAATATAATTATATATATATATGTATGTATGTAATCATGAGGTCTCGATTTGCCCCAGCTTGGTGAATTTCATTTCCGCGCAACGACATTGTTTGTATGCCCCTTATCGTTCTCGCTCAGTGTTTACAACGGCTGGGGAGGCAGTCGTAGAAGCGAAGCCTATCTCCACACCAACCATCAAATACGACCTTCTCAAAGATTTAGAAACTCTTCGATCGTCTTCATGTGGCATTTGTGTCTGACATGTTGGATGACATTGGCTAATTTAGGGAATGATTATGAATTTTATAATCAAAGAATACTATCTCCATTATTGGTATGAGGCCTTTTGAGAATACCAAAGCAAAGCCACGAGAGCTTATGCTCAAAGTGGACAATATTATACCATTGTGGAGAGTCGTGTTTATCTAACTTGGTATCAGAGCTATGTCATAAACTTAGTATTGTAAGCCTCGAAAGCATAGTAAAAAATGACTAAAAGTTCAAAAGAAAATAAGTCGAGCCTCGATTAAGGGAAGACGTACTTTGTTCGAGGGGAGGTGTTGGATGAAAGTCCCACATCGGCTAATTTAGGGAATGATCATGAGTTTTATAATCAAATAATACTATCTTCATTGGTACGAGACTTCTCGGTGAAGCCCATAACAAAGACATTTTGTTGGTTAACTAAAAATAGTGAGCCACAAAAAAATCTCCAACGATACTAAAGAATAAAAATCAGGCCAGTTCTACGAAGCCAAGTATTTATTAATTTAAAGCCACCAGAGAACAGGACGGCGGAAGAAAGTTGGGAATCATTGCTAACTCCGCACTGCTGAGTAGCTTCTCTAGCTCAATTTTTCTTCGAGGAGAAACGAATCTCTGCTCTCTCAATGGCAGGTACAATTCGTTTTCATATTCTAACGCTACTTTTTGTTGGACAATCTGGAATTGGTATAATCGTATAATTTCCCCGACATTTGTTTCTTTCTGATTCGGTTTCAATTCTGAAAACCACTATGCAATCGATGGTAATCGAGTCTGGGATAAATCAGTCGTTCTGTGACGTTTTCGTTGAAAACAATTATATCGATGTGCAAAGTGAAGAGTATTATTAAGCTTTTGATTTAATTTCTTGTTTGTTCGTCGATTTTTCTTCGCCAGAAAATCGTCTGTGATTGGATTTTGAAATTGGGCAGGAGTTTAAAATAGAAGTGAGCTATGAGCTTTATAGTTTTTTTTTTAGCATAATAGATGTGGAGGTGAGAATTTGAATTTTTGATCTCAAGGGAAGGAATAGATTCTTTAACCCCTGAACGATGCTCATGTTGGCAGCCTAGGCTTTATAGTTCACATGGAATCTATTTTGAGATTTGGGTGGTAGATTAGCGTTTTGACAATCCTTTTCAACAGGCTTTTATTGTCATGACCGATCAAAGTTTCTGCTTATAGTTTTGCTCAAATAGCTGCTCTTGATTCTGCATCGCTTCAGATTTCTCAAACCAATCCATGTCGAGTTTCTTCCCGTATGAAATGAGGAATTGAATGTAGCAAAAACTAGTAAAATTTCAGCAAAAGGACCCTCACAGTTTCACTCCATTCCCAGACCATATTTTTACAGTACGGAGATGTTAAGCTTCGATATGTAGCCGACGAGATTTGAATGATTTTAGACCATACTCATGGCTTGCTCCTTTTTAGTTAACGCAACAAAAACGGAGGAGAGGCATGTAACTAATTGTTATAAAATTATTGTATGTGTTAACAAGGAAGCCCGAAGGCTGTTCCAAACCTGTCAGGGAAGATGCCAACCATATTAAGATTAAGTTTCCTCTGTGTTTGTAGCCTAAATAAAATGCTCAATGGCCTGAAGCTTCCACTTCAGGAATAATGTGACTGTTAACATTATAGATTAATATTCTATGAATACTGAGTCTACAAATTGTAAATTTCTATGCAGCAATTTCAGGGAAGGTTTTCCAAAATATTAATCTATCACAGTGCTACCACCAGTCTAGACAGTTCAGCGACCAATATCGAAGGGACTGTTTTTCCCGTTTTAACTTGCTTCCCTTTGATGGAGGGAAGGTTGCATGGACTGGCACGTCATCCATGCAGCTGCGCACCTTTTCCACACACCAGATAAATTTTATTAATCGAGGACCTGTTCACTGCAATGGTCTGTTCTAGACTCTCACTATCCAGGTTGACATCAAGCGTCAAACCACCATGTTAGACATCCTCTAGGATACATTTGTTTTCCTTGATTCCTCTCATGCATCACGTTTGCTTGCATTTTCTGGTTGGCTGTTTTTCATTCAATTATTATTTTTTGTTTGACTTTGGTTATTTATGATGCCAATTCGTATCTTTTGTTTATGCTTTTCAATTACTCAAATTTTATAGCATTGCCATCTGAAGCATACTTGTTTCCCTGATCTTGTTGCAGCTGCTCCATCTACAATCTCTTCTCTTGATAATATTGATTTCCAGAAGCTTCAAAATGGAAGGTACTAAAAATTGCCTCCTTTTGCCTATTCTGTGTAACCATCTACATGTACTACCACAGTTCTTATATTTTATAAAATAATTGAGATATCATCTTGCCATTAAGTCAAACATGTGAAGTTTTTATGCATCATGGAGTGGTAGGAGGACTTAATAGCACGGAATGTCCTATTTATGTTCCTCTTTATTTGGAGAAATTATCAAATATTAGTCTCCTTCCCAAGATTTTGTAGCTGGTTTGTACTGGCTACCAAATTTCAGAATGTTGCTTAACTTGCAGTGATATTCGAGGCGTTGCTGTTGCTGGTGTCGAGGGAGAGCCTGTGAATCTTACTGAATCAGTTGCAGAAGCAATAGGAGCTGGCTTTGCTGCTTGGTTATTAGAAAAGAAAAAAGCTGATGGTTCACGACGCTTTAGAGTTTCTATTGGACACGACTCACGAATTTCAGCTGAAAAGTTACAGGTATTTCTCCTCCACTTGATGTTTGGATTTAATAATTCTACATTGAATTATTAATGTACTCAGCTAACATTTGGACAATTAAAAATTTGTGTGGTCTCAATGTACCAATACTTCAGTCGTTCTTGTTTTTTTGTTTCAAATCAGCTCCTTGATATTTCTCATGCTTTATGAGTATTGCTTAAATATGTAAACTACAATTTGATGTTCAGTTGACTGAAATATCCAGACATTGACAGATCCCATCCGCCCTGATTTTTTTTTTCTTTCTATTTTGTTATTATTATTTTTACATTTCTGACATCCCAATTAACTTTCAGGATGCAATTTCTCAAGGTATAGCTGGTGCAGGGCTGGATGTTATTCAATACGGGTGAGTTGTATTCTCATGCCAATATTGTTGTTGCTTTTGAAGATAAAATGATAATTCTTATGAGAAAAAGTATAAGATGATAAAATATATTGATTTTATTACCTGTATGCATCTTGTTTAAATTTTTGACACGTAATTCTGAAGATTGAAATTTTTGTTTCATAGCCACCCTTCTCTCTCTGATGAGAAACCATAGAACAAAAATCAATAGTGGCTACACAACAAGGGTCCAATCAACCGGACAGTGCTGAAAAACAAAATAATAATAATAATAAGAGAAAAATCAATAAAGGAAACCAAAAATACACACAAGCAGTCACATGCGAATCTTAAAAAATGTAATTCTCATGCCTCTACTATTTTGGATAATCGGATCCAGCTTCTTTATATTTTCGAGTCTACTGACATTATCTAAGGACTAGATGAGTACAAGGACGAATACTTTTTCTCCTTGGAACTGTGATGCTGGTGCTCCGATTTGTGGGAGACTTATATTTGGTATTTGCTCTTCTTTTATAGATTAGCTTCTACACCAGCTATGTTTAACAGCACTCTTACTGAAGATGAAGCAATTTTTTGTCCTGCTGATGGATCCATTATGATAACAGGTAAACTGCTACACATTAAAAAATCTCTGATTATTGGATTTTAGAGAAAATTTATGGTGGATTTTCAGAAAGCTGAGTGGCTCCAATCGATAGTGCTGTGTGACAACTACAAATTTTAATGTAATGCCCTCATTAAATTTCTATTAGAGATGTGAAATGAAATCAGAGTCCTAGGGGAACTCTAATTGCCCTTTTAAAGCATTGAACGGAACCACATAATTGCAAAAAAAAAAGTAAAGACTNTTTTTTTTTTTTTTTTTTTTTTATCCATGCGAAACATGCTAACAAATCACAAATATTGTTATTTTGCAGCAAGTCATTTGCCGTTCAACAGGAATGGGTTCAAATTTTTTACAAATGCTGGTGGGCTTGGCAAAGCTGACATTAAAGACATTCTGGGGCGTGCTGCAGAATTCTATAAAAACCTGAATAATAGAGATGATTTGATAAATTCAAGGGGGAAAGGTTCTGCAACAATAGAGAAGGTCGATTACATGAGTGTCTATGCATCTGATTTGGTGAAGGCAGTCCGTAAAGCTGCAGGAAATAAAGGTACAATCATCTAAATTTTTCATTGTGCTGAAATGGATATGGAAATTAAAGTTAATTGGTTGGCTTGGTCATGTCTATTTCTTAAACTTCAGAAAAGCCCCTGGAAGGATTCCATATTGTTGTTGATGCTGGAAACGGTGCAGGAGGATTTTTTGCTGTAAGTACCGGCCCTCGAGACACCTGATTTTTAATCAATCCTTTATTTCTACCAGTAGTATGAAGCGTTAAGATTAATTTTATTCCTTCGTTTTTGAGCTTGTGGTAACTTCTTCTGCTTTTGCCTTTTCACAATCTTGTTTATTTTTCATTTTTAATTCCATATAGAATTGAATGTAAACAATAATAAATGTTCTTCTATAGTTCTGTTTTTGTTGGTTGATTCTAATGAAGGTTCTCTATGTTTTCTTTGTTTCGTATTTATATTTAAAATTTCCTTCAATCCTTTGTGATCATGAACAATGAAGAACAAGAACAATAAGTTATTGTTGTGATCATTGTAAAAGCTCTTACAACCATAGTATAGTTGCTTGGCCTAATTATATCGTCAGAAATTGAACAGATACTAGATCAAGAAAATTAGACTCTGACAAATCCTTAATTCCAATCTCTCATCAGGCGAAGGTGCTCGAACCACTGGGCGCAATCACTTCTGGTAGTCAGTTCTTGGAGCCAGATGGTAATATTTGGTTTGGCAAAAGTTAGGTCCAGCTTTCAAAATTGTTTGCGAAAATTAAAAAAGAAAAATATTTTTGTGCCAGGTTTATTTCCAAACCATATCCCAAATCCTGAGGACAAGACTGCAATGAAAGCTATAACAGAGGCTGTCCTTCAGAACAAAGCCGATTTAGGGATCATCTTTGACACTGATGTTGATAGGTAATGATCAATGTTGTAACAATCGTGGTTGCTATTAATGCTTACAGGTAATGTTCGAAAAGTTTTTATGCTATGCCCTAATTGTTTTGAATCATCCTTTTGTCCAGATCTGCTGCTGTGGATTCTAATGGACGTGAGTTCAACCGGAATCGCCTAATTGCCTTGATGTCTGCTATTGTTCTTGAGGAGGTATTTGTGTATCAGCTCTCTGAAGGGCTGTTGTCTTTAATTCGTAAAAGCGGTCACAATACACTTTTTATTCAATTTCGTTTAGCTGTTTATTTATGTTCTGTTTTCCTCCTTCCCAGCATCCTGGAACAACTATTGTTACAGATAGTGTGACTTCTGATGGTCTAACGTTGTTTATAGAGAAGAAACTTGGTATGAAGGATTCCAGAGCTTTTTGAACTTGGTTATATATTTGTCTCTAACTCAACGTTTCTTCAGGGGGAAAGCATCACAGGTTCAAAAGAGGCTACAAAAATGTGATTGATGAAGCTATTCGTTTGGTAAGACTGACTGTTCTACTCTATTCTAATGCCATGATTGGTGTGATCAATGAGTTTCTCAAGGAAATAGCCAGAAAGAATGAATGATTTCTAAAAAGCATGCCACAGATATGACATGACACGACGACATGCCATTGTCTAGAAAATAGACCATGAACACATTAGGAACACATTTTCTTCTATGGTATGCATATGTATCGATTTATGGGCTTACGTTTACTCCTTTTACTGAAGAGTATCAATTGTTGTCAGTTGTCATTTTGGGCCTGACTATCTGATACATTCAACTCTCATCCTGCCCGGTATAACCTTTGTAGTGAAATAATAAAATATTGATGATGTAGAATTCTGTCGGCGAGGAGTCACATTTGGCTATTGAAACCAGTGGTCATGGAGCTCTCAAGGAGAACCATTGGCTTGACGATGGCGCATATCTCATGGTGGGTATTTGACACAGCACCCCACAAACTTACATGTACTAATCTAATTTGTCTCTTTAGCTCCATTGTTTCCTTTAACAATACAAGGATGAATCTCAGGTCAAAATTTTGAACAAACTTGCATCAGCAAGAGCCTCAGGATTGGGTGGCGGAAGCCAAGTTTTGACAGATCTGGTGGACGGTTTACAAGAGCCTGCTGTTGCTGTCGAGTTGCGATTAAAAATAAATCAAAACCATCCAGACCTTCAAGGAGGGTATGCCTATGTGATTTTGTTTTATGAGACATTCTTCTCTTGATGCTTATGCACAAAGTTACTGATAAATTAATGCTTACAGACCCTTCCGTGATTATGGAGAAGCAGTGCTGAAGCATGTTGAGAATCTCGTTGCTTCTGATCCCAAGCTTCTGAAAGCTCCTGTTAACTATGAAGGGGTAAGTTTAGACTTGTCTCCTGGATAAAATCAATTTAAATTATGCTTCATCAATGATGTTTCCACGGTTTCAGTCCTCGATTTCCCATATGGTAAATTGGTGTTTCCGAAATTTCTACACTCCGAAAAATGAAAAACAAAAAAACAGGAACTTTTGTCGAACACTTTTGTTTTTCACTAACTGGAAATGAGAAATAATGTGAGAGTATCAAGAATTAATACTCATGGATGTAAATGATTTGTGCAAGGTTTAACAAATCTTTCCACTCAAAAACAGGTTCGGGTTTCTGGATTTGGCGGGTGGTTCCTTCTGAGGCTCTCACTGCACGATCCGGTTCTTCCTCTTAACATCGAGGTAAACCATCCATATCTAAGTTGCTGTCACCATTCTGGTATGCTTTTTTTGCAGCTAGTAAATTGTGAATGTTGTGTGTTCTAGGCACCAAGCCATGACGATGCCATAAATCTCGGCCTCGCAGTCCTTGCTGCTGTAAAGGAATTCCCTGCCTTGGATACATCTGCACTAGACAAATTTGTTCAAGTATGAATAAGTTCCTGAGGAACACGAGCTCTATAATTTTCAAATTCGATGTTTCAAATATTCCCGAAAATTGCATTTGCTTCTCAATAGGTTTCAATGTTTTTTTACTTTCCAGGCATGAACCAGAGATTTTTCTCCCAAAACTCTCTAAATGATATACCAGTTGGTGATAACCATTCCTTTTCCTGCCATTCTAATGCCATATTCTCAGTTTCTGTTTGTGTGCTACACTTCAAGTTATATTTATATAGTTCATACATATAATCATTTTATTTAATGCGACTCTAAAAATTGGGTTAGACCATTTGTTAGAATTTCATTTTTAAAGCGTCAATGAATAATTTTTGTGTGTGTGAAGATATCAACACAATGCTTTTAGATTATTAGAGCAAATTCTTAGCTTATTTTGAATCAGAAGTTCATAGAAGAATTCCACATAATGTAATTAATCATACAAACTTTCTTCAATCTATACAAGCTGTTCTAAGCCATCCTACCTTTTCTGCTTTGTTCAGGAATGATAGTTTCTATAGGATTCCTTCCCACCCTTATTTTCATCTGCGGATAATGGTTGAAATGTCCTTTGAAGTTCTAAATTGAGGTTGGGTTCTTCAGAAGCTTCATCATGAAGCTGTACTTGATGTCTGGAGAGGTCTTTGGCTCTGGCCAGTTTGCTCCTTCTGGTACTTTTATGCTTTTGAAACCCTGACCTCTATATAGCTTTGTAGCCCCGGGATTGCTTGTATCACAATGCAACGCAATCGCTCGGCACCCCCAGTTCCTGGCTTCAGCTTCTGCCTTCAGTATTAGCTTTTTTGCTATTCCCTTACGTCGAAACTTCTCACGAACTGCTACGTTTGATACGTATGCGATCCCTGTCCTGCCACAAAAGATACATATCGATTATTGCATTTGCATTGATGTACAGAACCATTTCGAAAGATCAGAATCTTGAAACTAGATCTTTCAAAGGCTGATGATCGAAGCGGAGCCGAAAACTAAGCATGGAGATCAAATTTTCAGACAAAATTACTCGAGGTCAGCTCTTTCTTTACAGGAAATTTATCAGTGAACTGTAGTGATATTGATGTTTATTAACAACTAACTAGTAATGATTGTATGTGAATGGTTTGTTTGCTAACTATGGTATAAATATGGATCAGATACCTACATAAAGACATAAATTCATTTCATCTCATCAGTCAAAGCTTCAAAAACAAGAGAAATGGATCCTGGTTAACATTAAATCTAACTTTCCTGCCTCACTTGAAGAATCTAGCTGAGTTTAAGCTAAAGGGTATTGTTCTTGTTCCTCTCCTAGTCCAATGATCAAAACATAAAGGAACATCTAGATTTGATACCTGTACTCTACTACCCTCACCTTCTTTGCCGCATGGGCCCTTTTCTCGGAAGGAAATCGGCGACGGTGTCGACGGTCAATATTCCAGCAACATAGCCCTTGTTGAGACTAACTTTACCATCAAAACTTCCAAGCTTGAAATCTTCAGGTCTAATTAGGAGTGTTTCATTTTCAGAACCACCAATCACAGCAACCAAACAAATCCTCCTGCAACCATTTGGCACAGACAATCCAGATAACATAGCCACAAGCCTATCAATCCTCACCACAAAATCCAATGGAAACGAGTATTGTGGGAAGAAGGAGCTGCAATGAGTCTCTGCAACTTCCCAACAGTCCTCTATTCTTGCCTCTCTAACTGTTATCTCAGGAGATACAGTTGGAAATAGACCAAAAACTTGACTGGCTTTACAAACTCCTGCAAGGAAAACAACCAAATATCCATTTCTAAGCTCGAAAGTTCAGAATTCCATCTGTCTTCTTTGGCTTTCCCTTTCGGGCTTCCCTTCAAGGTTTTTAAAACGCGTCGGAAGGTTTCCACACCCTTATAAAGGGTGTTTTGTTCTCCTCCCCAATTAATGTGGGATCTCATAATCCACCCTCTTTGAGGGCACAGCATCCTCGCTGACACTTGTTCCTTTCTTCAATCCATGTGGGATCCCTACCAAATCCACCACATTCGGGACTTAGCGTCTTTACTGACACACTGCCTCGTGTCTACCCCCTTCGGAAAAATAGTCTCCTCCCTAGTATATCGCCCGGTGTCTGGCTCTGATACTATTTGTAACAGCCCAGGCTCACCGCTAGCAAATATTGTCCTCTTTAAGTTTTCCTTATCGGGATTACCCTCAAAGATTTTAAAACGTGTATGCTAGGAAGATTTCCACACTCTATATGAGGGTGTTTCGTTCTCCTCCCCAACCGACGTGGGATCTCAAAATAAAACTCACAACAGCAACCAAATTCTGATCGATGGGAATTAGCAGATGAAGGTAAATTAACAAACAAAAGAATAAGAATCAAAGAAAAACCCATAAAAAGAAGAGATCCACCTGGGCCTGATTTGGGTAAAGAACGAAGAGAGACGCCATGACCAAGAGCAGATGTGTTTGGATTGAAGCTTCTGGAAGAAGAGGGTCCGAGGGAAGTGTACGAAGAAGAAGAAGAAGAAGATGAAGAGAGTGTTAGCCCTAAGTTAATGGCCCGCATTTCCAGAGCGATCCGATCCGATCCAATTCCTTCGCTGGTCTGGTCTGTTCCTCAGCAATTGGAGATTGTTTCGGAATTGGGTTTATTGGGTAAAGGATGCAAAGGATCAGCCGGCGATAGAGCCGGCACGCGAGTGATCGACGACGGAAGAAACGGTGGTTGCCGCCGTAGCATCGTTCATTCCGATGAAGAGAAGAACCGAAGCTCACCCAACTCCAAGTTGAAAGGCGCTTGTAGTAGGAAACGTCTTGGTATTAGTCAGTCATCCATGTGAAGAAGCTACTACTCACTCTCTTTGGTCAAATGAAGATGTGGATAACTCTTTCTCATCATTGAAGAGTTTTGAATCTCATGACTTCGAATAAAATCTGTGGTTCAGATGCACTTCAAATTTATAATTTTTATAACACTAAATTAATAAAAAAATAAATAATTTAACTTTATTTTTTTTAATAATACCTTTTAACGTATTCGACAGTTAAAATATCTATTCGTAGCCATTAGTCCCAGGTTCGGAGGAGACTTCAAGTCTACAAAATGAGTTCAGTCTTCTCTAAATCCACTTAGAAATTTGAGTCAACAGAATGAGTTGGGGTCGCAGTCCGAGATCTACCTGCTTCACATACAAGTAAACGATAGAGGGGACTTTGAGTCCACCTAGTAAAATCGTAGACGGTTCAAGATCCACTTACTCTGCATATAGTTATACAATGGAAGGGACTTCGAGTCCTTTGAATGAGCTCACATGAGCTCGAAGTCTTTTGAATGAGCTCATTTGGTAGGCTCGGAACTTGAATGAGCTCATTTTGTGGACTCGAATGAGCTCGAAGTCTTTTTGAAACCTACCTACTTTGAATATGAGTTTAGTTAGAAGGGAAGCTGGTATGATTTCATTGGTGAGCAAATTTGGATGTCTGGTCCGGTCGGGCCGGTTCGGAAAGGAAACCATAAACCGGGTCGATGCAAATTCATAGAAACGCACTCATCGATTGACTACATTGGCTTGCTTTATCGTTTCGCATCTACTTCTTCTTCCTGTGTGTGGGGCGTTGGGTGAATCCAATCCAGTTTTGGCGCTCTTTCATTCAGGATCGACGAAGAGGAGCTGAATCTCTTCGTCTCGCTCTCGTCGATTCCAATTCGGAATTCCATGGCCGCTCTTCACAGCTCCTCCTGCACTGCTCCGGTCAAAAACGGTCTTCCTCCTCAGGAACTCCTCGACGATCTTTGTAGGTCAGTTCTTCAACTCAACTCAACTCAACTCTCTCACTAGTTTTAGTGTTCGTACTTGTTGTTGAACTACTCGATAGTGTGCTGCGAGTATCACATTCTTTTCAGGTTGACTGACTTTTTTGCGATGTCTTATTACATTCTACTGGTTTCTGTTCTGCCAAACGATTGAGAGCTTCCGTTCGATCGTAATAGCTAGAAATTGAAAAATAAAAGTAGTACGTTTAGTCGCAAGAAATTGTCCTTGAAAACGACAATGAAGCATAGGGAGTTGAATTTTGGACTAGGAATGCGGTTTAGAGTTGATCGGCTACACGGAGATTTCTTTTATGGATGTACATTTGGTTTTTTTTTTTTTTTTTTTCTCCATTGATTTCTCTTCTGACTTAGCTTTAAAATGCTTGATGTTGCGCAATCTTCGTTTTTGACGGCGAGTGTGGTTAGTCCATGATTTTTGTTATGAGGAGCTTGTTGGCACATTTCTGAACTGACAGTTGGATGGTTTTACGCTCGAAGCAACACTATGTTCTTTGATGTAACAAAGGTGAAGTTATTGTGATTGTGTGTAATGATGAGTGATAATGTTGGAGGATGGTTAATGTTAGGGAAGAGGTCATGTAAGATGGGGAATAGACTTTAAATCAGGCATTTTGAGCTCAACGAAGGGTTATGCGATAAAACGAGCTCTGTTGGCTTAGTGTTTTGGTGGACCTTACTGTTAGAATAAAGTTTTCAGAACTGACCGAGTAAGAAATCTTTCTCGTAGTACAGAATACATATGAATTTCTTTTAGGTAAATAAGTTGTTACTCCAACAAATATTGTTGTTTCCTAGGCCCATTACATCCTTAGTCTTTGTATGCGATATGATCTTGATGGATCTTCAATTCATTCTCCATTAGTTTTCATATTTCTAACCAGCACGATGCTCTCTGAATCTCTTTTCCACCTCCATTATTTGCTTCAACATTTCATTGTTTTGTGTTGATTTTCTGCAGTCGGTTTGTTTTGAATGTGCCGAAGGAAGATCTACAGTCATTTGAAAGGATTCTTTTTCTCATAGAGTATGCACATTGGTTTTATGAAGACAATTCAGTGGAAAGAAATCCGTCTTTAAAGTCATTAAATCTGAAGGAGTTCACTTCGTTACGTATCCTGCATAGCTGTGCAACCAATTGATTATGGGAAAATAATAGTGGGAGTCCTCTCTCTCTCTAATGATGATTAATACTTGTTAGTAGTATACTTTATTTTTTTTCTTCTTAATCCAGATTCACGTGCCTTTGTTGTCTTCGATTCTGCACATTCTTGTTTCTCCTTATTAGATATCAGTGTTCAAAAGTTGTGATGTCTTAAAACCATATGTCGCCCATATTGATGATATCTTTAAAGACTTCACTTCATACAAGGTTCGAGTTCCTGTAACTGGGGCAATCATATTAGATGAGACCTCTGAACGGGTGAGCTCTTGTTAATGAAGCTCAGCACACTTTAAAATTGTTTAAGCTATATTTTCCCACATGATGTAAAGGAAGTTGACACTGTCCCCTTTTATTTCTTATTGGCAATATACAGTGCTTGTTGGTGAAGGGGTGGAAAGGATCAAGTTGGAGTTTTCCACGAGGTAAAAAGAGCAAAGATGAGGAAGACCATGCTTGTGCCATTAGAGAAGTAATCTTGATTCTCTTTCTCCTTATTTTTGGCATTCTTATGTAAATTCTACTTGGATAGTAACTGCAAAACTCACTTTTTGTTTAACGAATTAGCTAGTTAGATGCTATTCCATTTCCCTCCGTAGGATCTGGCCAAGAAAGATTGAATCTTGGTTGAATATTTTACTTATCGATGGTGAAAAGTTTCTCTGTTACCGTCAACTTGTTCAGACATCAATTTCCTGTTGCAGTTATTAAATCACCTACTGTGTCTCCTATAAACATAAGATCTCCCATGTGAACGCAGGTACTGGAAGAAACAGGATTTGACATTACAAATCTTATCAACAAATCTGAATACATAGAGGTTATATTTGGACCGCAAAGGGTGCGGCTTTACATCATTGCTGGTGTAAAAGATGATAATATCTTTGCCCCACAAACTAAGAAAGAGATCAGTGTATGTGTTTTCTCTTACCTCAAAATATGTTAGAATTTTAGTTTGGATCTACATCGATATCATTGCCTCAGAAGTGGGGATATCTCATCTCTCCTTTTTGTATGTTCTTCCAAGCAATATTCTTTTGATTCTTATCACAAAAAAGAAAAAATGAAAAAAAGAAGAAATTACTAGTTCTGAGATACTAATATTCTTCCCGTAAAAAAAAAGATGTCAATATTCTCATTAGTTGATAGAACTCTCTTTTCTCAATGCTGTATTTATTTTATGCCATATCAAAACTCATGCAACGGTGATGCTATCGAAAAAGAATGTGCTGATGAATCTTTGGTTTAGTCTTTTTTTTTTCACGATTGTGTAGGCTTTCATCAGGTCTTTTGACAGCCTTTGATTTGATTGAAAATTCAAGCATTTGTAATATGTAGCATGGTTAATTACTTTAAAATGTCTTGTTGCCAACCTGAGCATGACTTACTAGTTAAGACCTTTCTACCTCCCTTAATGTAAGATTCGTAAATTTTAATCTCCACCCTGTTTTGTGATGTAATAATCTTAAAAATGAAAAGTATTGTTCTTGTTAATGAAAGAAGGATGCGTTGATGAATCTTGAGTTTAGTCTATTCCTTTGCAGCATTGGCTTCCATAAAAAATCACGTCTTTGTTTTTTAGTATTAAAATATGCTGTAGGTTTGCTCCATGCATGTAAGAATTTTGAGATTTAATAGCTTTTGGTTAAAAGCTTTAAGATTTAGCAACAAACACTCTTGGCTATCCTGAACTTTTAAATTACCATGTTTTTGCGTTTCATAACATGTTCAACTCAATGGGCTGTAATACTGATGAACATATAATATTTTTGGATTCAACTTAGAGGTTTGGCTTTAGAATTCCTTTTGGATCCCTGTCTGAAAAATTAAACATCCATTGCCTATAAATTCTTTTGCATGTCGGTGGTAGCTTTCATTTTGAACTGAAGTGAACATGGCTTTCGCAAATTTTCTGGGTATCTTAGGAAAAGGGTGAAACGTGTTTAAATAGTATTGAAGCTATTTTAGTACGGTATGATTGTAATATCCTTCTTTTTCTTCTCTCTCTTTTGGTGATGGTGGGGGTGGGAGTGTTTATTGATGCTATGTTTTCAATGGAATCTTTTGTAGTTGAAAGCATGCACTTAACTATTTGTAAACAGGAAATTGCATGGCATCGACTTGGTGATCTTGAACCAGCTGGTGATAATGTAATATCTCGTGGGATGAACGGTCTCAAGCTTTATATGGTTGCTCCTTTTTTGGCGTGAGTACATCTGTATATTCTTAATGATTTCTTCCACATCGTTAACGAATGGTGTTCTAAAGGATCAGCATCTTCTTGCAGATCTCTGAGGTCATGGATTTCGACACATCAGCCCCCTGTAGCTTCAAAACCTGATGTGTCAATAAGAGGTTTCTTTTCTTCACTCATGGATTATAAGATTTTGCACTTATTATCAGTACGAGTTCGCTTCTGATTTCCAAAGATTTATTTTTCTCAAATCAAGTTATAGGCATCCAAATTCCAAGCCAAAACCCAAAACCTTTACACTCTCTTAATTGCATAAACTTCCTTCCTAGTTTTTATCAGACCAATCTGCCAATATGCCTTTCTGAGTTTTGCTAATGGAGTCTGTTCTTGTTTTTCAAGGATTAACCGTATGGAAGGCTAAGAACAGCTCGATAGGTAGCAGCAGTACAATCGTGATAGAGAGCCAATTAAGTAAACCAGACATGGATGTTCATGTTTCCACCCCCGACACGGGTCCAGGCAAGAGCTTCAGAAACTTCAAGTTTGATACTGCCTCAATCATACAGTCCATGGAAAGAGCCTTTTCTTAAAAGTCTTCTCTAAGTCTTAAAAGACCTTTTGTCTTAGTTGGTACATGCTTAGACCCTANAAAAAAAAAAAAAAAAAAAAAAAAAAAAAAAAAAAAAAAAAAAAGAGTGAACATAGACTGAGAGAGAATGGGCAAGTGATTTGGTCTTCTCTACCGTCCTCCATGCCATTTTGGACATAAAGTAATGGTTTAGAGTGTTCTTATTTTGTGTGAAATTTGCATATTTCTGTAGTCTATACAAAAGTGTTGATGTGGAAATGTCTGTTGATGAAAAAGGCTTCAACGATCACATTATTAGAGTTGCATCAGTTTGGTGTTGTTGTGGTGAGATAGAGATAGAGATAGAGAAATCACTATTTGATATACTTTGCCAGCTAGATTGCAACGACAGGTGTCGGGTTCGTGGGAGTTCTTCATTATATGGCACATGAATTTCCTGTACAGGAACATGGATGTAGTAGTAATGTCTTGGACTTTGGTGGTTTCTTTAGTTTTTTTTATCAGTTTGGTTTCGTACTCTTGTGGGGTGAGCACTATTTTTCATCCATTAGAAGACATGCTCGTGCTCTTCCCCCTTTTTGATGGCCCCTACCCTTTTCTTTCTTTGTCACTCACATTTTGCTAGTTATGCAGCTTTTATATATATATATATATATATTGATATAAGTCGAGTGAATAGATTTATAAGAATAGTAATCCAAAACCAACTCCGAATTCAAATAAGAATTGAGTTATTATTTAGTTGCTTTTTTCTTTTTGAAGAAAATGGAATTCGGAAATAGGGATGAATGAGATCATTTAGAGACATTAATACTGTTGGTTTGAAATGATCGAAATGATTTTTGAAAGGTATATTTAACCGACCGAAAGTACTAATAGCGTGTTTTTGAAGAAAGTTGAAAATTGGGGTTTAATGGTGTTTTATTTTTAGAATTTTTGAAATAAATTCTAATTATAAAACTGTTTTTTATTCTTGTTGAAAAGTCATTCAAACTCATATTCAATATTTTTTTTGAATTTTTAGAATCACTTTTATTTATTTAGTCAAGAAAATTTTAGAACTACTTTTAATAAAGTGAATAGCATCTTTTGAATTTTTAGAATCACTTTTAAATGTTTTCTCAATAAAATTTTTCGAATTACGTTCATTAGAGTAACTTATTTTAAGCCTTTCAAAAAGTTACCAGACCTACTTTCGGGTATTGGCCTATGTCTAGACACGTGGTAAATTTACTTCACCGAAAGTAAAATGCTTTTCACTGCGAAGTCGGTGACGCACTGACAGCTCACCATACTGTTTGGCCTTTCTTATAACGTGGCGTTATTCTATTGGATGGGTGACTCAAAGACAGAGGTGATCGTTGGTCTGTCACTGTCCAGACTAAAATACCAAATTACCCACAAAAAAGAAAAGAAAAAAATGTTCAAATTAGATATCAAATCTTTCTCAGGCTGTAAGCATCAGAGTCAAAAGGAATTGGAATTTGCTCTCTTCTTCTACTGTTACCTTTATGTTGGTTATTTTTTTTAAAATATTATATACTCGAACAATTAAAGAAATTCAACCACGTAAATATAGACTTAAATTTTAGTCGATATAATAACTTAACGGTTGAGTTATGCTTCTAAATATTATTTTGAAGCTCTGAACTCTCTTAACCGGTCCATAATTAGAATAAGAGATCNTGCTCTCTTCTTCTACTGTTACCTTTATGTTGGTTATTTTTTTAAAATATTATATACTCGAACAATTAAAGAAATTCAACCACGTAAATATAGACTTAAATTTTAGTCGATATAATAACTTAACTGTTGAGTTATGCTTCTAAATATTATTTTGAAGCTCTTAACTCTCTTAACCGGTCCATAATTAGAATAAGAGATGATAATTCAAACTTCTATATTTTAAAAGCAAGATCATACAAGGAAGAAAGTTCGTTATTTATGATACATGGAATTCATGTATACCCTTCCAGATAATCTATAAGGATCGGATACCTATATACTTGGCGACGAGTTCATTTACAGATCATGATCATGGTGGCCGAGAAAGAGGAGATCCATAGCATTTTTCTTCTTGCAACCCCAACGGCATTTCATGGAACACATGGAGTTGAAGAGGGACAACCTTGTAGATTGCAGAGTTATAACGTTTGAGGTTGAAGGAGATTTGGAGAGCACAATTGCATAACCATCATCCATGTTCTCAGTTCCTTCAGGAAATAGCTGCCATACCAGGCTTCCTCCCCCACTCCCTCCTTTCTTTGTTGAATCCAACAGGGTCTTGTACACTGAGTTAATGAATGCATCTCGGAAACTCGAGTTGTATCCAGGATCTTTCGACGAGACCCCGAACTCGGCGAAAATGACTGGCATTCCGAGGTACTTTTCTGCATCCTCTATATGAGCCTCCATCCATGATTTTGTGAATTGAAGATGGGCGTCCGAGATCGTTTGAGAAACCCTTTGACAATGAGTTAATGTTAATCATCAAAGTTGTAACATTAGAAAAGAAAAGATTCTAGTTCATATCATGTTTAATGAATGTTCTGGCAACATACCATGTGTCTGCATAAATGTGAACTGAAGCAAAATCAACACCAAGAACTTTATGGTTTCTGATGAAATCAGTTCCAACTTGTTGAGCATAAGTATTTGGATTGAACTGAACTCTGTTGGGTGTGGATGGGCCATAAAATCCCTCCAAACCAACTTCCAGTAAGTGCTTTGGATCCATGCTCTTCACATACACAGCCATTTCTTGAATCCATCCCTGCCAATGCCAATGCCAATGCCATTCAATAACTTCAATTTACAATATTGGTTGCTCAGATGCACCACAATTCCAACTCTTTCTTTCAAGATATGAACTATGGGGCTATGCAAAATGGCAGTTATAGAAAGCAAACCTGAAGTTTATCGCCAGAAGGATCCGACGTGCAACGAGGTTCGTTCATCAATTCCCAGGCGAAAATGGTTGGATCATCTTTGTACATGACATTTGTGAATGAATTCACTCTATTAAGCACCGTCTATACCATTCACATGGGAAAAAACAGATATCAGTTTCACGCTAACAATAGAATGATTGATTCAATTCAGTTGATGTATTATGCAAAGTAATGTGTTGGGAAGTTGGGAACTCACCTTAACATGAGCCTTGTAGTAGCTTCTGAGAGTTGAATCAGAGAAGAAATCGTCATCAGATGTCAAGTTGAGGCCAGCAGCTTTCCCCCATTTCACATACTGTGCTTTGCCACCATATGCTTCCCAATTGTTTGCTAATGACAATATAAGTCTTATCTTATACTTCTTTGCTTCACTAATCACAAAATCTAATCCCTGCCATTCATTAAAATGAAAGGAAGTTACATAGGGATGAATGGAATTTATGATTGTACAGTTTGGCACATGCACGGCCATCATTCAATACAGGCGTAAAAATGAGTGAATATGAATATGTTGAAACACAATGTGAGGTCCCATATCGGTTGGGGAGGAGAACAAACCATTCTTTATAAGGGTGTGGAAACTCCTCCCTAGTAGATGTATTTTAAAAACCTTGAGGGGAAGCCCGAAAGGGAAAATCCAAAAAGGACAATATCTGCTAGCAGTAGGCTTGGGCCGTTACAAATGGTATTAGAGCAAGACATGAGGTGGTGTGCCAGCGAGGAGGCTGAGCCCCGAAGGGGGTGGACACGAGATGGTGTGCTAGCAAGGACGTTGGGCCCGGAAGGGGGTGGATTGGGGGGTCCCACATCGATTGGAGAAGGGAACGAGTGCCAGCAAGGACGCTGGCCCCAAAGGGGAGGGAAATTGTGAGATCTCACATCGGTTTGGAGGAGAACAAACCATTTTTTATAAGGGTGTGGAAACCTCTCCCTAGTAGACACGTTTTAAGAATCTTGAGGGGAAGCTCGAAAGGGAAAGCCGAAAGAGGACAATATCTGCTAGCGGTGAGCTTGAGCTGTTACACATAACTTCTATGTTTGTTTTCATAATGATATTTAAGAAATATGATCGAGTGGCTAGTAGATGTTACTCTTGTTCTTAAAAATAGAAAGCTGTTTTGTAAATAACTCCTAATGAATAGCCTTGAGTACCTTGAAGACTTCTTCATCATACACAGAAGGAGACTTTTGAAGAGCTCTCCACTGGCCATCATTGAATGCCCATGTCCTACAAACTGTTAAACCAACAGAAGCAGCTTGTTTAAACAACTCTGTGACCTTTCCTCTCGTGGATTGATCTGCTGCAAATATCATCAACCAGTATGTGTTGAAACCATTAACATAGAACGGTTGGCCATCTACTACAAACTGGTTCTGCCTTGTCTCCACCATACTCCATGGATCATCTTCCTTTTCAACCACTCCATCAAACCTATATTGATGAACAAAAAACAAAAATGTGCCCTTAAATGTTATTTTGGTCCTAAACTTTCATACAATTATGGTCCCTAAATTCCATATAAAATTATGTTTTGGTCTTGTCCTGTGTCACGAAATTGAGTTTTAAACATCTAAACAAAAGATGTGAAGATCAAACTAAAACATCTAAACAAACAAAGGAAATAACTGTGGGACCAAAGGAGAAAAGGGTATAACAATAAAGGCGAGCAGACAAAAAGTAATAGTTACCCATGACTCAAATGATTCTCAGTTGTATCCTCAACCAAGAGATCAAATTGCTGATTATTCCCAACCCCATCACCCTCAACAGTGAAGACAAAAACAGCAATCAGAAAAACGAGTTTTAAACTGAGAATTGTGTAATGAACAGCCATTGTTTTGATTTCTCAAAGAGAAATTTACCACACTTTTGAACCACCATTTCTCTTGGGATATATAGAAATATTTCAGCTACATTAACATTAGACGCAACAGAGCATTTCAGGAAAGAGTTAAACCGTTCCAATCCTTTGAAGGCAAGAAAATGAACATATTGATATCAATCGTTTAATCTTTCAGTTTCAGATATGGCAATGGCCGTAAGAGTAAAGATGCAAACGCAATCACTTCTAAGCAACGTTCTTCTAATAAACTGTAAATGCATACACAGGGCAAAGACGTTAAAAGGTTACCGCCATTGATTATTTATTTGAAGCATGAAAGGAATTTGTCGTTACTGTAGTAAGTGGTATGCACAGTGAAATCACTGTTCTGAGTGGGTCAGAACGACAAAGGTACGGAGCATAGCAATGGCAAGTGGGTGGGCGGTGTGCCCAACTCAGCCGGAGCCGCTGAAACTCACTGCTCCTTTTCTCTTTTCATCCTTCAATTTCCTCTTATTAAATGCAGCTCCTCCCTCCCCAACTTTGCACCATATTCAAATCAAAATCCATCGCCGGAAGTTGATTTTCTCTCTCCTAGGGCTTCGATTTTCGATTTCTCTGTCATTATGGCGAAGAATGCAGCGGAACGCGGCTCGTTCTCGGCGAAGGACTACCACGATCCACCACCGGCGCCGCTCATCGATGCCGTGGAGATTACGAAATGGTCGTTTTACAGAGCTCTGATTGCGGAGTTCATAGCCACTCTGCTTTTCCTGTACGTCACTGTGTTGACGGTGATCGGCTACAAATCGCAGACGGATCATACCGGCAACAAGAACAATGATGCTTGCGGTGGCGTTGGGATTCTTGGCATTGCCTGGGCGTTTGGTGGAATGATCTTCGTTCTTGTTTACTGTACCGCTGGAATTTCAGGTTCTTCTTTCTCCGTTTCTTCGGCTTAAAGTTGAAGTATTGAAATTCTTTTTCCAGTTTTTTTTTTTTTTTTTTTTTTTTTTTTTTTTCCATTTGTTTTCCAATCTTTTTGGGAATGTGAGAGATTGGATGGGAGAGAGGTATGAGTAATTGTATTTTTATTTATTATTATTATTATTTTAAAACCATAGAATGAATATTGAAAAATAATCTAAGTGACCCCAATGTTAGAGTCGAGAAATGCACACATGCAAATATGATTTCGTGTCTAGTGGCATAAAACATCATGTCTTGGCTTTGGCTCTAATTTTTTTTTTTTTTTTTTTTTTTTGGTTGAGAGTTCATGATATTATCATGCACTTTGTTTACGTTATTCCATTTGGCGCTTACACATTATTATTATTATTATTATTATTATTTTTTGTGTAAAAATCATTTTTAAATCAATATTTTATTGATTTTAGATCCTCATTTTAAAATTTATACCCAGTTGAAAATGTAAACAAAAATATCAAAATTCGTATGTAATAGAAATATTTATAAAAATTTTGAAAAAAAAATACTGATAGAAATTCCTATAAATATCATATTTTTATTTAATTTTTTTAAAGTATATACAAATTATGCAAATTTGAATAAAATTGTAACAAAATCCAAATATTCCTTCTCATTTATTAAACTATAGTTTATATATAGGAAATTATATATTAATTTTATTATTATTTTTTTCCATTTAAAGAAAAGCTTTTAATATTTCAAATTTTTTCTTGTATTATTGTAATAAACCACAAATTAGAATCTTTCGACGGTCATATTTAATCTCCAATATAAATATATAATATTGTGATATCCCATTGGGAAGAGAACAAAACACTCTTGGTAAGGGTGTGGAAACTTTCCCGAGCAATTGTTTTAAAGCCTTGAGGGGAAGCCTGAAAGGAAAAGACCAATGAGGACAATATTTGTTAGCGGTGAGCTTGAGTCGTTACAAATATTTTAATTATTTAGCAGTTGGTCATAATTTTTAATTTTGAGTTTATTTTTTTAGAAAAATGAGAGAAAAGAAAGTTAGTGTTGACTTGAGGAGGATGTGCAGGTGGGCATATAAATCCAGCAGTGACATTTGGGCTTTTGTTGGCCCGAAAGGTGTCACTTGTCCGGGCCGTGATGTACATGGTGGCCCAATGTTTAGGGGCCATTTGTGGAGTTGGGCTCGTGAAGTCCTTCCAAAAGGCCCACTTCCAGAAGTACGGCGGTGGGGCAAATGGGCTCGCCGACGGCTACACCGTCGGCGTTGGACTGGCGGCGGAGATCGTAGGGACGTTTGTGTTGGTGTATACAGTCTTCTCTGCTACAGATCCCAAACGAAGCGCAAGAGATTCCCACGTTCCTGTATGCATCTTTAATTTTAATTTTAATTTTAATCTCATAAATTATATTTAAAAGATTAAAAATATTTATATTTTAATATTTTTTATAATCTTAAATATTAAATTTTATTATTTCTACTTTCAATAAAAAGTTAAAATTAGTTTATTCTTCAATTTTGTAAAAAATAAAATAAAAAACAAATAATTTCTATATATATATATATATTTTTTGGGTATTTTATTTTAATGGTCAGTTAATTTTCTTGTTATTGAAAGAATTATAAAGTGGGTTCATGTGTTAGGCACCAACTTTCACCTGTAGATGCCTCTTTCAGAACTTACTTTCTTACAGATAATAATAATAAATAAATAAATAAATAAATTACTGTTATCTTTGACCAAACTTTATTTTACTTGGCTTCACATGCATACAAATCCTTATCTTCTTTTTTTGTCATTGAAGGTTTTGGCGCCACTCCCAATTGGATTTGCAGTGTTCATAGTTCACCTGGCCACCATTCCAGTCACTGGCACTGGAATCAACCCAGCTAGGAGCTTGGGATCTGCTGTTATTTTCAACCACCAAAACACTTGGAATAATCACGTTAGTTTCTATTTTTATCTATGGTCGAACTTTATTTAAATATCTATTAATTTAAACAGAACTTAACTAGTTAAGGTATGTACTCCGACTAATAGACTAGAAGTTTGAATCCCTCTATTACCACATGCTGTTTATACTCACTAATAGACTAGAAGTTTGAGTCCCTCCATTCCCATATGTTTATATTCTAACTAAAGACGAGAAGCTCGAGTCCCTCCATTCCCACATATTGGTTCTACTCTGATTAATAGGCTAGAAGTTCGAGTCTACCCTGACTAATAGACTAGAAGTTCGAGTCCCTCCATTCTCACATGTTGTTTATACTCTGACTAATAGACTAGAAGTTCGAGTCCTTCCATTCTCACATGTTATCGAACTAAAAAATCCATCTAAACTTCTTGATTTGATAATGTTTCATAAAAGAATCCAACATTTCAAAAAGAGAAACGTTGATGACTCAAATATTTGGTTTTGGGAACTAATTAGTATGGATACTTGTTTGCAGTGGATATTTTGGGTTGGACCCTTCATAGGAGCAGCCATTGCAGCTTTCTACCACCAATTCATCCTGCGAGCAGGTGCTGTGAAGGCTCTTGGGTCATTTAGAAGCAACCCAAATGTGTGATGATCATAATGCTGCCTTTAATTAGCTCCTAGAGATTTAAGAACCAGATGTTAACACTAGTACTTGCATTTTGAGTTTTATTTCCCATGTTTGCTTGAAACTTTCATGAATCTATTAGTTCTTTCTTTTGCTATTGGAATGATTGAAAATAGTTTTTCCTTCTCGGAAATGGCAAAGTTTGATATTGAGTCGGGAGAAAAATACATAAAAACACAAACTAGAATATGCATCGCCTAATCCACAGGCTAATCCCAACAACTAAGAGTTATAAAATAGTAATAAAATAGATTAGAAAAAAGAGACGAGTATTTATATCATTTGTGGGTGTGGCTAACTCTCCGTGAGGTAACGGTATAATTTTCCAAGGTAAAAGAGCACCTGACCAACTCACCAATTTGAGTTTTGCTCACGTCCCGAATGAATTCTAGGAATATATTCGAAGAAATTCTGACTATCAATAGAAATGGTTTATGGATTACGAACGACTAATGACTGAACTTAATAAGATAGCAATTACAACCCAAGAAGTAACAAGTACTTGGGCATGTACTTAGGAACCTATCGAAAGCTATACTGACTCGTTTCAATCAAGTCTAGGACTATGTCTAATCTTCTACAATTGCCCATTCTATTAAAGAAGCCCAAAGCTAAAATTTGGAGATTTAATTAAAACACAAAAGAAAAAAAGTATTTTGAAAAAATGAAAGAAGAAAAGTGGATTGGCACTAGTATGTATCAGAAAAGAAAAGTGAATTGATTTTGGAATGTACTAAGGAGAGAGACGTAATGATTCTCCCTCCACCACATCCTCACCTCATATGGCACAAAGATGAATGGATTTTCCAATACCTTTCAATGGAATCTCAGTCTTTCATCTTTATGCGCAGTGAAATGAATAAATTTAATATATTCCAAAAAGAAAATAGGATAATTACGTCTTAATCATACCATTTATGAGATCTCACGTTCGTTGGAGAGGAGAACGAAACATTCTTGATAAGGGTGTGGAAACTTCTCCCTAGTAGACGCGTTTTAAAACCTTAAGAAAAAGCCCGAAAGGGAAAGCCCAAAGAGGACAATATCTACTAGCGGTGAACTTGGAGTATTACATAATTGTTCTAACGAGTTAAATAAAGAATTAAAAGAACGTACAGTTCAAACAATCTCTTCAATTCACCCCCATAAGCTCCTTGATTTGAATATTTATGAAGCCTTTCAATCAAGAATGAACTAAAGGATTCCAAAAATTAGGACATGACTGGTCCCCATACCAATCTTCCTTTTTTCCTATCCTGTTTCTTGTGATTCTTCTTTTGCTTTCTTTTTATCACAAATCTCAAATCAACTGAAAGCAACCATGACTCTATTTCACTTGAGTTTGGAATTCTATGGCACGCCTACATAATTTCTTTACATTACATCATATCTTCTCCTTCTAAACATAATATTGCTCCTTTTGCTTTCTGGGTCAGGGCATAGGACCCCACAGGTAAACTTAAGGCTAAACATTTTATTGAGATTCGTGCTTTTTCAGCTCTATATAAACTCATTTTCTTTGATGAAGTATAAAGAACAGGTGAAAAAAAAATTCAATACTTACAGCATTTGGAGAAAGAATGGCACCCATCTCCACCATCTTGTCTTTTCTCTTCTCTTCTCTATCCTTTTTATCTGATCCTTGGCCTGAGGCGTTCTATGGTCTCCCTCTTGGAAACTCTGCGCAGCTTTCCTTCATTGGGTATGCTGTTTTTAACACAGATGCTTCAATTGTGTTATAATTTATATAACAAGATTGTCTGCAATTCAAGCTGTTCATCTTCTTTCAAGTTTTCAGCAAGTGCTGCTCAAATTCAGTCTGCAATCTGCATGAGATTTGTAAACTTTTTTGTTGAAGAGGAAGACTGTTGCAGATAAGTAATGGTATTTTCCTAGTTTTCTTCTGTTTAGAATTTGTGAGATGAACTTTCAAATGCATGAATCTGTGGTGGCACCGAAGATCAAGATCTCGAAAAAAAAAATTAAAAAACATTTCGTTCAAACAATACAGATGCAAAGATTGTAATGTAATGTAGTTCGTTCAAATTTTTGTAGCTTTAATTCTATGATATAGACTGTTTATCTTGGCATGAAATTCGCTTTCAGGTGTTGAGTAGAAGCATGAAATTAAATTAAGGGAAATAGTAAACACAAACAAATAAAACCAATTTAGATAAGAAAAAGGCTTTTACCTTACTAGGACTGCAATTTCAGAGTATCATGAAGAACTTGTTCCACCATTATACCACATGCCAATAAACCTAGCCCAAGCAGTGCATGCCGCTCTTTCAATAATGCCTTGGAGTTGGTTCCTCAGATTCCCTATTGTACATTGCCCATGCCATTGCTGGGGGGAGAACTCCATACAGCATTGTCATGCAGTATCCTCCCTGTTCCGTTTTANGCTTTTACCTTACTAGGACTGCAATTTCAGAGTATCATGAAGAACTTGTTCCACCATTATACCACATGCAAATAAACCTAGCCCAAGCAGTGCATGCCGCTCTTTCAATAATGCCTTGGAGTTGGTGTCCTCAGATTCCCTATTGTACATTGCCCATGCCACTGCTGGGGGGAGAACTCCATACAGCATTGTCATGCAGTATCCTCCCTGTTCCGTTTTAGAGTTTTAGAGAAACAGGAAAACCAAGCACTAAATTTCTGTTGCGCCATTACTTATAACAAAAACCTATGGTCTGGTGGGCGTTTCTGTGTAACTCATCTACTGAAACATAGATATCAACGGTTGAATTACAAAAGAAATAAGCTCAATGCTATATAGAATCTTTTTATGTCATATGAATTACAAAAGAAATAAGTTCAATGTTAACAAATTTAATTTTAGTTTAGGAATGTTAATAGGTAAATATAATTGCATTAGTTTGATACATTTCAATTCAAAACCAGACGGAAAAGTGGTTCATTCAGATTGGTTCTTAAAAGTTTTAGCCTAATCACATTGCCACTTACTTGGGTTACTCTTCTCCCTTTGTTTTAATACCTCTCTCAGTTCTATGTTCCGAGAGTTACTAAGTTATGGTGGAGCACAAACAGTCTTAGTTCATCAAAATCACAGAGCAGTGTTCTCTAACAACTAAAGACTTTTGTTTCTTAAAAAAGAATAATTATTATTATTATAAAAAAACTAAAACAAACAAAAAAAAAAAAAGGAAACTAAAACAACTATGGACTGCATATTCTAAGAAGCTAGCCGTCAAGTGGATCTCAATTCTCAATGAAGCATCTTCTAAATTCAGAACATTTATTTAATTTTCAGTTTAATTAATTTTGGAAAAGTTCCAGCACATTTTTTAATTATTATGCAACAACGGACACAAAAAGAACAAAATATGACCCTGGTTTAACAATGGAGTTCCCCATAAGAAGAACATAAAAGAATGAGGCTTTGAAAACTGTCCACAAAAAATTATGAAAAATAAAATTATGCAGATAAAATATGGCTTTACCTTGCTACGATTGCAATTTCAGAATATCTTGAAGAACTTGCTCCACCATAATACCACAAGCAAATAAACCTAGCCCAAACAGTGCAGGCCTCTCTCTCAATAATGTCTTGAAGCTAGTGTCCTCAGATTCCCTACTGTGCATTGCCCATGCCATCGCTGGGGGCAGAACTCCATACAACATCGTCATACAGTATCCACCCTGTTTCATTCAGAGCATCAGAGAAACAGAAAGACCAAGCATTGAATTTCTGTTACATAATAAAGGACATCCACATATGATTTTTACTGATACAAGGGCTGATACTTTCAACTAAAATCAATGGGTTGATTGGTAACATTATGAAATCTAAACAGAATCTTTTTATGGCATATGATTTTGTTAGGACTTAATAGCCGACGATAATATAGTAACTAGCAAGGTTATTGGGAGTTTATTATAAATAGAAAGGTTGTACTTTGGGGAGAGGTAGGCAACTGTTTAGTGGCTTTAGAGTGGTATTTCTTCGAGGGGAGGTTCCAAGTACCACAAATACATGAAAATTGTTGAATTTTTTCTTTCATCTTTCNGGTTATTGGGAGTTTATTATAAATAGAAAGGTTGTACTTTGGGGAGAGGTAGGCAACTGTTTAGTGGCTTTAGAGTGGTATTTCTTTGAGGGGAGGTTCCAAGTACGACAAATACATGAAAATTGTTGAATTTTTTCTTTCATCTTTAAATATATTTCAGTTATTTGGGTTTCATTGAAAGTTTTAACTTAATCACATTGCCACATACCATCGAAAAACCGTTCCCTTTCAAATGGAAAAAATGCTTCATGAGACCATGGAATGGAAATGGAATGATACCGCTCATGGGGTACTTTTGGATTAAAAATATGGATCCACTCTTCTGAAGTTCACTTAGGTAAAAGCACTACAAAGNGAGACCATGGAATGGAAATGGAATGATACCGCTCATGGGGTACGTTTGGATTAAAAATATGGATCCACTCTTCTGAAGTTCACTTAGTTAAAAGCATTACAAATTCATGGGGATAAGAAGCTGACTACAATATGAACTATAAAGACAAAATCACTTCAAAAATTAATTTTAGAAATAGAAATTACACTTGAGATTTCCACAGTAGAATGTGCAAATACCTAACCTAAGCTTGAATTATATGATTTATGTCCTTAAAACGCATATTCAGTGTTTATAGGACAGAAGGCACCTGGTTATGTTTACTTACTGCAATATCTGTGGCAGCGGAGAACGAATCTGGATTAGTAGTGGACACAAGAAGAGAGGGACCAACAGCAATTGCCATGGCAATGAGGCTTACTTTATTCATTTCCCACCAATTCCTCTTTAAAGCGACATTCGAAGGCTCCTGTCATAGCCAACATATGGTGGTTGCATTAGTTTTGCCTCTTGCAGTTCAATATGTAAATCTACGGTAGACATTTTTGTAGGCAGCCTTACTTGCAAAGTCTCTGATGGAGAGNGTTGCATTAGTTTTGCCTCTTGCAGTTCAATATGTAAATCTACAGTAGACATTTTTGTAGGCAGCCTTACTTGCAAAGTCTCTGATGTAGAGAAATTAAAAAAGATGTTACGGAGTTGCTCCTTGAAAAACTCAGAGAAGCTTAGTAATGTCCCCAGCATAGATGTTCCAACAGCAAGAAGCGAGAACCATTCTACCATGTAAGAAACTCCACTCCATCTCACTCTATCAAACCATAAACTTCTTTCAGAAACTTGCTGAGATAATAATTCAGCATATCATTAAATAAAGCTACTCCGTGAAATCTTGAAGGTTTGGAAGGAACTACCTCAGGAGCAATTCAACAGGGTCGACTACTTGATCAGCTTGCGCTAACAAGCCAAACGCTATTGCATCCCAGACAAGTAGTGTTAGCAATGGAATAAAGCTACCAATCAAAACTGAAACTCTTAGGCGAGGAAGGTCGCCTTCCAAGTAAGCACACAGAACTGCCAAAGTATAAGATTTGATCAACCTAATGGGGGCTATAGCTTCATACTTTTACAATCATGGGAACAAAGTAATGGTAAATGAAACAAATTTCGCATATAATTTTACCTGGTATTACATCATGATATACCAAAGCAAAGATAATAACAGGTATTGTAGTTGGGACCTTTGTCCAGTCTCCTCCACCTTCCATTGCAAACCATCCCCCAAACTGAACTGCTAACACCTCAATTCCCAGAAGTAAACCTGCAACATTTAACAAACCATATTTATCTACGTTCGTGTAAAAAACCTGTGGCAAATTTGGGAGGTTGATTTCAAAACATTTTTCTAGTTTCGTTTATAAAACTGTTTCTAGAATTTAACATCAAGTAGAAGTTATACTACATTAGAAATCCTTGTGTAAGTTTACAGCATCAAAACTTAAAAGTTATGACAAATTCTGTTCTTCTCGAAAACAGATATGTTGTAATCNTAGAAGTTATACTACATTAGAAATCCTTGTGTAAGTTTACAGCATCAAAACTTAAAAGTTATGACAAATTCTGTTTTTCTCGAAAACAGATATGTTTTAATTGAATTTTTGTGCCAAAATCAGGAGTGCTTCAACGTGAGAGGCAATGACACTGACTCAAATCATGAAGATACCTATCATACAAGCTGTAAGCCATTGGTTGACTTGATCTACGGTTCTAGTCCTACCAACAGAGATGAGCAGAGTAAAAACTAAGGTGAAAAAGAGGCCTGAAAGTGGAGCTGGAAGATTGAATGATTGGAGAAGGATCTCTTCGGACTTGGAAATATAGGCAACCATGGAAATGTAGCCCAGGAAAACATAGGCAACTGTGGCCAGGGTTCCACCAAAGTCCCCTAGCGTCTCCTGGGCCATAGTCCTCACTGAAATCACCTTCATCCCCGTCTCTCCCCGTTCAATCTTCTTCCTCCGCATAACCACACTAATCTCAACGAGCAACAGTGCTTCTACCAGAAGAAACCCCCAACATAGTATTATCGATATGGAACTGGGAAAAAGTCCCTGCCACAAAATTACACGACATTTTCTGAACAAAGATACAAACGTCGAAGGCAACAAAAATAGTCTATCAAGAATGTTGAGGATGGTTTGGAGGAGTCCATATTGTTTAATTTAGAGAATTATCACATGTTCATAAGGAATACATCTCCATTGAAATGAAGCCTTTTGGGAAAACTAAAAGCAAAGCCATGAGAGCTTATGCTCAAAGTGGACAATATCATACCATTGTGGAGCTCTATGATTCCTAACATGGTATTAGAGTCATGCTCTTAACTTAGCCATGTCAATAGAATCCTCAAATGTCGAACAAAGAAGTTGTGAGCCTCGAATATGTAGTCAAAAGTGACTCAGGTGTCACAACAAAAGGTGTACTTTGTTCGAGGACTCCAAAGAAGGACTCGAGCCTTGATTAAGGAGAGGTTGTTCGAAGGTTCCATAGACCTCATGAGAGGCTCTATAGTGTACTTTGTTCGAGGGAAGGATTGTTGGGAGGGCATCCCACATTGGCTAATTAAGAAATGATCATGAGTTTATAAGNAGTCGAGCCTTGATTAAGGAGAGGTTGTTCGAAGGTTCCATAGACCTCATGAGAGGCTCTATAGTGTACTTTGTTCGAGGGAAGGATTGTTGGGAGGGCATCCCACATTGACTAATTAAGAAATGATCATGAGTTTATAAATAAANGCATCCCACATTGGCTAATTAAGAAATGATCATGAGTTTATAAGGAGGAAAACCAAAAGCAAAGCCACGAGAACTCATGCTCAAAGTGGACAATACCATACCATGGTGGAGAGTTGTAGTTTCTAATAAGGAACCTCCGCTCTACTTTCTATAATGAAATTGCTAAATTGTATGAAATTGCTAAATTTAAGAGATAGAAAGAGAGAGAGAAAGTTACAGCCGGAGATGCTTTCTCTGGAAGTGCAAGAATCCCCGATCCGACACTGGTACCGATTATGAAAGCCACGGCTCCTGCTATAGTTCCTTTCTTCTCAGGCAACGTAACAGGCTGTAGTTCTTCTCTTGATTCTACCCTTTCTTCTTTTCGCTCGTAGCAGAGAAACCGACGTTTGTATCTATAACAACATGTAAAAAGAAATCGAAACTCAAAATTCATACCAAACATGGCGTAAAAACACGGAAAAATTTGTGAATTAAAGAAGCATCAATCATCAAAGCGATCAACGGTACCAGCTACCTCTTTGATCTTTCGCCGATTCGGCGGCGATTTTGCAGAGTGGTCCTTGAACATGGCAACGACCATGGCGATCGAGGAAGAATTTGCAGGCATCGGTCGTGGGTTTTAGGGCATGACAAGGTGGAAGAAACGACGACGGAGAGTAAATTCATGGAAGACAACAGAGTTGAAGAAGGAGATTGGAAAGTTAAGGCTGGAAATGAATCCCACTCCGAGTGATAGTTTCCAAATATGTTGGAGAAGATTCCGTGGGGTCCAACGATTCCAAGAATGCAGAATCGGGCCATAATGGATCCGAACCAAAGATGGGCCTTTATATATCAGCCACCACAATTGGGCCATTGTTGGGCCCACCAAAATCTCCAAAGGCCCAGCCCATTCTAACCACTCTTTCTTTTCTTTTTCTCTTAATGCAAAAAACTATTATTCATATATAAATTTAAATATTATTAGGCCCTTCACGTCCATTTTGCACTCTAAATATAATAAAAAAAAATTAAATAATTTATTTTATGTATTTTAGTTTTTTATATTTGGAGAATAATTAACATGTCTGTCACTTATGAAATCACAAAAAGAAATTAATTTAAATAAAAAATCTAAAATTAAATTAAAAAAAAAAAGTTAATCATGACATCTCTATTTTTTTTAAAAGAAATTATAAATATATGTCTTGTTTATTTATTTATTTATTATTTATAAGGCAACATTATTTCACCTGATTATTCAATGAGATGGAGGGTAGTATCGTCCTAATAAAAAATTGGTATTTTCGATTAATATAATACAAGAGGGTAGTATCGTCTTAATAAAAAAGTTGGTATTTTCGATTAATACAATACAAGAGGGTAGTATCGTCTTAATAAAAAAATTGGTATTTTTTATTAATACAATACAAGAGGGTAGTATCGTCTTAATAAAAAAATTGGTATTTTCAATTAATACAATATAAGAGGGTATTATCGTCCTAATAAAAAATTTGTATTTTCGATTAATACAATACAAGAGGGTATTATTGTCTTAATAAGAAATTAGTGCGCATCCACTCCATTGTTCTTCACCCACGGGGTTTTATAGTTGATAAACGGACCCACACGTAACGGCAAGAAAGAAACGCGGGCAAAAAACAAAAAAATAACGGACTTTTTTGTAATTTTACCGTTCATCACGGACAAACAAGAAAAGACTGATTTCGACCGTCCGATCATGACTCAGACATGACAGCTACCGTTGATGCTCAATCGGACCATGCCACAATGGCAAAAACTGAAGTCACAATGATCCAAAACGGCGACGTATCGTGCATCGAGATTAGTTTTCTTGTACAAGTGGAAATGAAAAGGGGCAGTCCTCTGCGACTGCAGCAGGTTTCTTCTTCCATCTTCGTCGTCCTCCTCTGTCTCTGTTTCATTTCAGTTTCTTCTAATTTCTTTCCTTTTTGTTATTTATTTCACTGATTCTTGCTCGTAATCTTGCTTTTTGTGCATGGATGATATTGATCATGATATAGACGCATAGCTTATCTTCTTCAGGAGTGAAAAAAGTCAGAGAAAGGGGCTATCGGCTTTCTTTATTACTGCTACTACTTTTATAGGAGTTGCGAAGGAAAGTGGATTTTCAGATAGGACAATCAAGTTCTGGATACTGATAATCGAAACACCTGTTTGTGCTAGGGGATGATTTGAAAGATCAATCGGTTGGTTGAGTATTCTTGTCGAGATGACGTGACTTCTTATTCGGTGTTCTTTTAATTCTCACGAAATTTCGCGGTTGTATTGCTTTGATTTTGTCTTGAGTAGTTTATAGTGTTTATCAATCGGAGATTTGTAGCGGAAGTCAAATATGTTTTTCTGGACGTTGAAATCGTGTTTGACTTGTTCTGGTTGAGCTGCCAGAACGAATTTTCTTTGTTTGGCGAGGTTTCGTAACGGAGGAGTTTTGTTGTTTGGAGGTTAGGCTGGACATGCGAGAAATGAGATTGGAATATTTATTGAAAAGCAAACTGAATACGGAAGGTTGTTTTCCTTGTTGTTAGTTTGTTTGCTTCTGGAAGCACGAATTTCTTGGCTGTTGATTGATTTGAACTGTGGAATCAATTCGTAAAGAAATGCAGGAGCCAAGTATAGATACCGATAAGCTAAGTTATGAAATCTTCTCAATTCTTGAGAGCAATTTTCTCTTTGGCTACGATGATCAGAAGCTATGGATGCCTAAGCAGATATCTCCCGCTGTTGATGGCAAACCAATATCCGATACTGCAACTCAAGAACACGCTCGACTAGAAGAAAGCTGTGGCGCTTCGTCGATAAGAAACCAGAGAGGCAAGGTTTGCATTCTGAGCATCGATGGCGGAGGTATGGGAGGGATTCTCTCAGGTAAGGCTCTGGCTTACCTCGAACAAGCGCTCAAAACGAAATCGGGAAATCCTGACGCCAGAATCGCCGATTATTTCGATGTTGCTGCGGGAGCCGGTGTAGGAGGCATTTTCACTGCGATGCTTTTCGCAACGAAAGACCATAGTCGGCCGATGTATAAAGCAGAGGACACTTGGCGGTTCTTGGCCGATCAAGGCCAGCGGTTCTACCGTTCGAATTCCAGTTCCGGTGGAGGTTTGTTTGGGCGGTTGCTCAAAATCAATCGTACAAATTCCGCCAGTTTAGCCACTGCCGCTCTAGAAAAAGCGATGAAAGAGGCTTTCACAGATAAGGAACGGAGTTTAACCCTAAAAGATACTCTGAAACCAGTTCTGGTACCTTGCTACGACCTGTCAACAACGGCGCCATTTTTGTTCTCGCGAGCCGATGCCCTAGAAAAGGATAGCTTCAACTTCCGGCTCTGGGAGGTTTGCAGAGCAACATCGGCCGAACCGGCAATATTTGAACCGGTAACATTGAGGTCTATCGACAACCAAACCAATTGCCTGGCCATCGACGGCGGTTTGACAATGAGCAATCCGACGGCGGCCGCGATCACGCACGTACTGCACAACAAACAAGAATTTCCATTCGTCCGAGGAGTCGAAGACCTTCTGGTTCTGTCCTTAGGAACCGGCCAGCCATTTGAGGCCCGCCGCGATTACCGTCAGGTCAAAAGGTGGAAGGAGAAGGAGTGGATTCGGCCCATGAATCGAATCTCCGGTGAGGCCTCGGCCGACATGGTGGACCAGGCCGTCGCCACGGCCTTCGGTCAGTCCAAGAGCTCTAATTACGTGAGGATTCAGGTACAACAATCTGACACGTGCACACAACTGCACATTATTCCTATTTCCAAGAACTTTCTTTTCTTTATTCGTCATGCTTCTCATTTTTAAATGAAAACATTCTTTTAAAATAATAATTACAACGACATATGCATAAATTTTAACCATAAAGTCTAAATTGGATTTCCTTTTATTAGCATAAAAAGAATTCATTTTTATAATTCAATAATTAAATATTTTGGTTCCATTAAAGTAGTGATGGTGGGTTTGTTAGTCATTAAATTAAAACACTACAGCAGGTGTGTATAGGTTATGTCAAATAAAATGTTTGGTCTAATTAGTTAAGTTCTTAGCGGGAATAATTAGATTAGATTGTAAACTTTATTTCTAGGTTGATGATACTTAAAAGAATATATAATTCAACCCGACAATGTATTAGATAATACGACTTGTTGATTATCATGTCTTGTGAATATGTCTAGTAAAAATACGTTTGATATTAACTATATAAAATCTTTAAACAAATTTTTTTTTAACGTAAATGTGATATTTTAAATTCTAGCCAAATTTTTTTTAATTCTATTTTTAAAATTTAACTACAAATTCAATTGTGTAAGCAAAAATGGTGGGAATTTTTTTAAAAAGAAACAATTATCAAAAGAATTAGGTGAGAGTTTGGGGGGGAAAAAATTTAGCTGTTTATTGGGTCGAGTTGGCCCTCCTGCAAGCGGAAAGGTCACGGGAACCTGTGTCGTTTTGCTACCTATAGTGATTATTATACTTGCGGCATTTTCTGTTTTGGCTTTCATTCTAAATAATCAGCCCCCACTTTAAGGCATAAACTGGTAGATAATCCATCCAAGTTTTCTTTAGAGGAGTTTGATTCCACTAGAATAGTAATGTGAAACAAGTCCATTCCCCAACCAGGCTTTGTAGCTAGCCTTTCAATAATCTTTTTGCAAATTTCCCCAAAAGAAGGAAATATAGTTGTTCGTGCGGGTAGGGGTCTAGATACTGGGGGGGAAGGGGCATGGATTTGGTAAAAAGCTGACCACAAGTATGTTTAGTGTCCATCGGTGCATAATACAAAACGATACTTTGCTCTTTGCTTTGTTACTATCGCGGGGTCCATGTATGCATGTACCAAGAAATGGACCTTAAAGCCTATGTAAGTAAATATATGATGGGTGATTGTGCTTCCTTCTCCGTAATTGCGGAAGTTTTCTGGTCTTGTTGTAATATGGAGCATTTTTCTGTTGTAATTGGAGAAGATTCTCTTAATCTTCCTCTTGCACATTTATTCTGGAGTTCTAACAATGGGAGGTGTGGGTGAAAGATTCGTATATTTCACATTTTGATCGAGGATATATGTCTTAACCAATGAGAAGATAATGATATACGATTATAATTTCATTTTCAAACGACATACTTTATTACATGTAGTGTTGTTTGTAGCTTTAACTCAAAATAGTTACGAGGGGAATGACAGAACTTCTAATGTATATGATACTCAAACCCAGTCATTATTGGTATTTCAGGCACTTGGATCAAGCTTAGGCCAGAGTGAACCTAGCTCAAGTACTGATTCCAATGCTGGTAATGTAAAGATGCTGGTTGAATTGGCAGATGAGGTCCTTAAGCAGAAGAATGTTGAATCTGTTCTCTTTGGAGGAAAGCGATTTGCAGAGCAAACCAACTCCGAGAAGCTCGACTGGTTTGCTGGAGAATTAGTGCTTGAACATCAGAGGCGGGGCTGCAGAATAGCTCCCACTGTGGCTTTCAAGCAAGCTACCACCCAGGAAAGTGTCAAGGAGCGCTCATAATGAAGAAAAGTAAGCTCACTCTTTCTTCTGCTTTTTTCATAATTTGTCACTTTATTTTCTTCTTGTTTGCTGAATCCTTCTTATAGTCGCTTATATCACGTATGCAAGAAAAAAACCAAACAAATTGTAAGACTAGAAATCTAGACCACCACTCCCAAATTTTAGTTAATGTGGCACGGTCATCTGATAACTGATATAAGAATAAAAAGTAAAGTTGATTATCTACCAATTTCTTGTGAAGACTTTCTACAAATGTAGCGTGCGTGGTAGATTCAAACATCTAATCTCTTGATCTATTAGTAACCATTTCTGGTAAAAATTCTACTAGAGGTTAAAAGAAACCAACAATGAGTTGTCAAGGTCAACAAGAAAGTATGGATGGGATTGAAAGAGGGACCAACTGTTGTTGTACGGTTGTAGAACTTGATTGGAATTTTTAGTTTACTATTATATTAGTTTGGTAAATTCCAGATAACCCTAAAAATCTCGAATAAATTGAAATTCAGAAATTCAATATGGAATCAAATCCTATTGACCAAGATATGGAATATGTTAGTATAACTAAAATTAGAGAGATACCTAAACTCNAACACATTGTTTATAAGACTACCTTTCCTCTGATTCTATTTCTATAGATAACAAAGCCTTTGATTGAAGGTCATACCCACCATGCTCAACCCATATCCTCATTAGAAAAGGCCTACTTACAGGAATCCCATCAATATGATATTCTTGAACCCACTTTTTGTTTTTTAGGAAAATTTTAAAAACTCTCCTTTAATCAACCATCTAACAACAAGTTTTGTTGCTTTCTTTTTTATGATATTATAATTGTGAGTCGCCAAAGATGACTTTGGCCAATATTCTATAAGGAATCTACTTTTGAGATATCTGGTGACTGACAAGAAGTGCTTATCCTCAATGTCCTTACCTTATATTCCCTTATTGTTTATCAATTTAGATTGTCATTGTGGAAATTGTGTTAATTGTGTTTGGTAATAGGGGCTGTTTTAGGAGGGCCCCAAAGGGCAAAACAACTAGGAAATTCAACCTATGTCTAGATAATGATGGAAATTATGACAGGTAAAGCATCCACTCCTCCAATTAGATCACTCGTGAAGCTTTTTTGAGCTGAGGATAACGTTCATAAGNCAACTAAAATAACTTTAAAAGGTTATATCTTAATTCCATTTGGAAAAGTAAAAAGAAAAATTGTGCCAAGAGTAAGAGGACAGCTTTATAATACTGTTCTGAAACAGCATCAGGTAACTTCCATTTTCCTGAATTGACATGATTATATTGACCCATTTGATTTGAGAAACCTTTTGTTTGTTTTCTTGAGCTGTGTTATAACAAAAATTCTTTAAGGAAACGTTTAAATTTTTAGTCAAATTTCAACCAAACCATGAGAACTATGTTAAGGATTATTGAGAGTGAGTCCTACATTGGTTAATTTAGTGAAAGATCATGGGTTTATAAGTGAGGAATACTATCTCCATCGGTATAAGGTTTTTTGGGGAAGCCCAAAGCATGGATAATATCATACCATTGTGGAGAATCGTGATTTCTAACAAACTAGTTCTAAACGATAGATAATAAACACATAAAAATTAGTATTTGACACAATTTTTGTTATTTTACAGGCACATGTTGTTTTGGAAATAGGATGTTTAGGGGAGAAGAGGAGGAGGCCAGTAAGGAACTGAAAAGGACAAAAGATATATACAGTATAAAAGATTGGTAATCTGTGTGGGATACTCCTGCCCAACAGAGGACAGACAATCTTTTCTTCTACACCCAAGTACATTGGCAAGAAAAAGGGATTCAAACACAAAGGGAGCAAATTTGAATTCCTCTCCTTCATTTTCAGGTATCAAACAAAAAAGAAAAAAAAAATGCATGAAATTTCATCTGCTTTCAAATTGAAGAATTCAGTGTGGTAAAANTATCATTTTATCGTCAAAAGACCGTGGTCATCCAATAATACAACTGAGGCATAGAGCATTTAAAAGGGGATGAAACAATATCACAATTCAAATTATTTATTCCCTTTATTACAAAACTTTGAGGTCTCATAAATTTCAAGGGTAAGCATGAAACAACTCTACCATATTAACTTGCTTTTGGGAGAACAACAAAAAATTGAGCACAAGTGTACAGAAAAAAGTTGAAGATTGAGATCAAAGCTTATAGGATGTTTGTGTAACAATAGCTTTTGTTCAAGCGGTCGATTTCGAAGCTTCGGATCTCGGTTTGATGGGTGATTGCAGATCTGAGTTGATTGGGAACAGATTGCATTGTCCATGTTGAGCCATCAACTGGTCCACAAGCACTAGACTTACCATAGCTTCAACCATTGGTACAGCTGCATAGTCATTAAACCAGACAAATTCAATTGTTTTATAGCCAGAATTCTCCATTTCTATCGGTATATATTAATGGTAATATGTTTTCTAGTGATATTTTAGGAACAAGTAACCGCACCAAGCCCACCACTAGCGAATATTGTTCTCTTTGGACTTTTCCTTTCGGCCTCCGTCAAGGTTTTTAAAATGCGCCTGCTAAGGAGAGGTTTCCACACTCTTATAAAGAATGTTTCGTTCTCCTCCCCAACTGATGTGGGATCTCACAATCCACCCGCCCCCCAGAGTCGAGCATCCTCGCTGGTACTCGTTCCCCTCTCCAATCGATGTGGGATCTCACAATCCACCCATCTTCGAGGCCCAGCGTCCTCGTTGACACTCGTTCCTCCCTCCAATCGATATAGGATCTCACAATCCACCCCCCCTTTAGGGTCTTGTCCTCTTTGGATTTTCCCTTTCGAGCTTCCCACAAAGTTTTTAAAACGTGTCTGCTAGGGAGAAGTTTCCACACTCTTATAAAGAATCTTTCGTTCTACTCCCCAACCGATATGGGATCTCTCAAGATACAAATACAAGAGATTACTAAAACAGACATCAGCAGTCAAATATAATTATAAGATAGTGGAGACTGCAAAATCTCAAGTTCATTTCTTTCATATCTTTAAAGAATAGCCACTTTTGCAAAAGAGGGCAAATAGATATTTAAAAATCATTGAAGTACCTCTTGGGACGACGCAGGGGTCATGACGACCACGGGCAATCAGCTCAACCTCTTCCTTCTCTCTGGTCACTGTATTCTGCTTTTTCTGCATAAAGCAATGGAAGGAGATTGAAACACCAAAAAAAATAGATAGGAACAAGGTAAACTGAAGCAGTGTAGGCTTCACTTATGATAGAGAAGTGCATCTTACCCCAATGGTAGCTGTTGGCTTGAAAGCTACCCTCATGCTTATGATTTCGCCGTTAGATATACCTCCCTGAACATCAATACAAGTCTTCAGTATCGAACAAAATCACAGAAGGAGGAAAAACGCACCGTGTTTGTTGATCAAATCTTAATCACTTCATATGGGCAAAACTAAATACCTGTATTCCACCAGATCGGTTGGTAACTGTTCTAATTCTTCCATTTTCATCTATATAGAATGGATCATTATGTTCGCTGCCAGTTAAAAAGGTGCCTGCAAAGATTTATAGTTTCAAACTTTTGAGTATTGAGTAAAAAGGAAGAACAGAACTACAGCAACTGCAAAGCGTGAACTAATTCTATAACCAATAGCTTAAATGTAATCAATACAATACTATAATGCTCCAACGAGCTCGAGTAGATATCAACCTGCAAACCCACTGCCGATCTCAAAGCCCTTTGATGCGGGTAAGGACAGTAGAGATTTAGCAAACTCAGCTTCAAGTTTGTCAAACACTGGTGAGCCAAGCCCCTGAAAGTGAGGTTGCTAGACATTCAGTATGATATTCGCAAGCCTACCGTGTCGTTAGAAAAGAGAGAGAGAGGGAGACGTACAGGTGGACAGTTCTTCACAACGCATGTGACAACACCACCAACCGATTCTCCCTTCACACGGACAGCATCAATGGCAGCAATCATTTTCTCAGCATATTCAGGATCTGGGCACCTGACTATGTTGCTGTCGATCTGTAGTCCATAGAAATAACTATTGGGTTCGTACTTATAAATCATAGGCGATGTACAAGCCTATTAACTCTCTGCATATCTAGCTTACCTGCTCCATTGACAAAGTTTCATGATCAACCACACCCTCTGGCAGGACAACCTTGTAGACTTGAGATACATAAGCATGTACCTAAAGACATGACAATAACAAATCGGGCATTCAGGAGATAAGCCACAGCTAGATTGAGAAATAGAAAGCCCAATCAAACTATGGATACACATTATGATATAGATATTGTGGATAATAACTCAGCACAAAACGAATGACAATAATGAAAAGGAACATAGATTTCACTCCTAAGTTGAAGTATGGACACACCTCAGTTCCTGCTAGGCGCTTCAGAATTATCTTACCGAGAGCTCCAGCGGCAACCCTTCCAATGGTTTCCCTGGCTGAAGATCTACCACCACCCTACAAAAGAAACATGAAGGGCATATATAATATTACTAAACATAATACCAGTATCAAAATGCTGTTGTTGTACAAAACAAAAGGAATTACCTCAACAGCTCGAATGCCATATTTCATGTCGTAAGTGGCATCAGCATGTGAAGGTCTATACGCTATTGACATTTCACTATAATCCTGAAATCAAATGACAAAGCTATTAGATCTACAATACTAACATAATCAGGAATAAAGCAAACATATGGCTAGGTTCTTCATGAACAATTACATGCAGAGATTATGCTAAATATAAATGAGAACCATGAATAAATAAAATCCATACACTATATTCATCATAAAACCATCATGTGCACTACACTTTACACTTGCATTGTGAGACTCTCAAACCAAAAGAACAAAAAATGTCACGAAGGGGGTGGATTGGGGTGTCCCACATCGATTGGAGAAGGGAACGAGCGCCAGCGAGAACGCTGGGCCTCGAAGGGGAGTGGATTGTGGGATCCCAAATTGATTGGGGAGGAGAACGAAACATTCTTTATAAGGGTGTAGAAATCTCTCCCTACCAGACACATTTTAAAAACCTTGAGGGGAAGCCCAAAGAGGACAATATCTACTAGCGGTGGGGGGCTTGGGTTGTCTCAAAAAAATGAAGGAAGACTGAAAATTTGTTGTTTTTACCATNGCGTGGGGCTTGGGTTGTCTCAAAAAAAATGAAGGAAGACTGAAAATTTGTTGTTTTTACCATAAAAGATCAAATCTTCTAATGCACTAAATCATTCACAATGTGGGTGAAAAGAATGCACGGGCTGCAGATTCAATTTCAACCTACATGCGTTTATTTTGAATATGATCATTAGGATTATCGGTAAGTGGATCGGTATGGTCAATCAAGAAAAATAAAAGAGAAAAGAAACTTTCTTATTTAAAAATTTTATCAAAACAAACTAAGCAACTTACATGTCCTCTCTGATCGGTATTTGGTACAAAGATATGAATTGGTGTTCCAGTAGTTAGTCCTGGAATTGAAAAATCATTAATAATTCATTCAAAAAGGAACGATTGAGAGAATTAGAGCGTAGAAAATTCTCAGAAAAGCTATACCATTAGTGACTCCTGAAAGTATCCGACATGTATCAGTCTCCTTTCTTGGAGTGGTAATTCTACTCTGACCTGGTCTCCTGGATATTTACAGATAATCTACAAGTTAATGCTGATAAAAAGAAACTCTTAACTACATGAATTCATTGCATCCATTGACGAATGTTCGAGACGAAAATATCACGAGGTTCCTCGCAAGTACCTTCTGTCAAGTTCCACTTGCAAATCAGCTTCCGAAATCGGCAAGCGTGGAGGACATCCATCAATCACACACCCAACTCCTCCTCCATGAGATTCTCCATAGGTTGTAACACGAAAGTAATTTCCAAATGTACTTCCAGCAGCCTTTATCTCTGTGATTAACCCACCAAAATGTAAGAATACTAGATTTCAAAAATCCCCCCAATTCAACTCTTGTCAACTACTCCGATCATAACATTCTTAAAAACTATTATACATCATATGCACCACAAAAAGAACTTCAACACAGCTCCCAGATGAGCTTAATTCAAGCCCGAGATATAAGTATAACCAGATGAACAAAAACAACTCGGTAAAACCTAAATCAAGCAACCAAATCGTTCATTCAACAATTTCCTACAGTTTTCTTCTCTATACAGTAACAACTAAAATCAATTAGCAAACAAAATCCCCCTATCCATCCAAACATTCAACATACTGAAGAAAAACAGAAAAAGATAAAGCAAACTTACGGAGCTTCTTCGCGTTTCGAGTTCCGACTGAGATTTTAACAGCCGAAAAGGAGAGCTTCGAGAGATCTGAAGAACGAGAGCCGAATCCAGAGAAGCCATCGGTTCTGGAAGAACCAAGAAATGTTTTAGACGAGAGAGAGGCGGCCATGGAAGAAGAGGAGGAAGGGTTGACAAGAAGGTGGAAATTGAGATTTGAAATGAAGCAATTCTGTGGGCAATTTTGTTAAGATATAGAAAAATCAGTACCAACCCACCACTCCTTACCTACCCCACAATTTCCCACTGCTCTCTCTCTGCTTCTGTGTTTGGTGAGCCTTGTGGCGGGCGGTTGAAGAAGGCGGGCTCTGAATTTGGTTGGTGGCCTTTCGGTGGCATTCGACAAGTTTGACCGTTGAAACGACATGTCGTTTCTCTTGCCGTTCTAGATTGGGCTTTGAACGTAATGGCTTTTTAGTTTTTAGGCCCAAGGTTCTTAAATGGGCTTTGAATTATCTCTTTGGGCCTATGTGTTGGGCCATGAAAACTATCAAATTGGGCTTCTTGTGGGCCTCAAATGTGCTATATATAGAGAGAGAAAAATTTTCAATTAACGTAAATATATTCACAATTAAATCAATTTAAATTTATTAATATTAAAGTTATTTGTAACTTTTGAAAATTATTTCTTCACAGCAAGCAATTTTGTTGTCAAATCATACACGTCATCAAATATTACAATAAATTTTATTTTATACATAATTAATTAAAAATAATAATACTACTTTTCTATATCCCATCATTATCGTAGAATTAATATTTAACTAAAAAGATAAAATAAAATAAAAGGTAAAGGTTCACGTCTATAACCTTGAATTATGCTTTCCATTATTTTAATTTATTCGACCTATCTATCTCACGAACACGTAATTTTTATTAAATAATATACATGAATTAACCGATATCTCTTATAGTTAATAAATATTTTTTTTAAAAATGATAATTACTCAATTGTAGAAATTTACAAATTTAATTGGTTTTGTTTAGAGTAATTTTATGTTGAGTGACGTGTTAAAACTTTTTTTTATTAAACATGTGAATGAGGACAAAACATGTTGAAATAACTCGTGTTGGTCTGTGGGGATAGTCTTAACTCTTAGAAACACTTCGAGACAAGACAAGTCCTGTTGCAAGAGAATGTCTGTGAGATCTCACATTGGTTAGAAAGATGAACAAAACATTCCTTACAAGGACGTGAAAATATCCCCCTAATAAACGCGTTTTAAAACTTTGAGGGAAAGCCTAAATAGGATGTTATCCACTAATGGTGGGATTTAGTTGTTACAAATGGTATAGAGACAGACACCGAGCGGTGTGCCAGTAAGGATGTTGAGCCACAAGAGGGTGGATTGTAACGAAGCATCCCTTACAAGGCTGTGGAAACCTCTTTCTAGTAGACTCATTTTAAAACCTTGAGAGAAAGTCCGGAAGGGAAAGTTTAAAAAGGATACTCGACTCCTTTCTGTGGAGCCCTCGAACAAAGTACACCTTTTGTTTGATACTATAGTCACTTTTGACTAAAACTTCGAGGCTCACAATTCTTTGTTCGATATCTGAGGATTCTATTGACATGAGTAAGTTTAGAGCATGACTTTGATACCATGTTAGGAATCACGACTCTCCACACTAGTATGATATTGTCCATAAGATCTCATGGCTTTGCATTGGACTCCACCAAAAGGTCTCGTAGAGACAGTATTTCTCACTTATAAACCTATGATCTTCATCAAATTAACTAATATGACTCAGACTCCCAATAATTTTCGACATATATATATATATATATATATATATATATTATTTATATAGAAGATTTGATGAAATTTAGGGTTAGGGAAAAATGATAGAGAGAGAGAGGCATGCGAGAAATTATGAAAAATATGATTGATGTGAAAAAAAAGGGGAAAGAAAGACGTGTGCCAAATAATGTCGGGTTTTTTTAGGTTAAATGTTGTCTCAAATAATGTCGCATGCGGTGTAGATGCAGCTTTTATTTCTCTCTCCCTTTTTGGATTTTTTTATATAATTATTTTTCTTCAATTTTTACCTCCCCATTTTATTTTATATATATATATATATATATATATATATATATATATATATATATTTAATTTTACCATTCTTATTAATATTTGATTCATAATGTCAAACTTGTAAATTCACTTGTCTTGGTCATAATTAGCATGATGTTAAAGAAAATATTGTGAGAGATTATCCAACGTGGCAACTTAGGGTTCACGAAAACGTTCTCCACCGAGAATCTCAAACTGTAACTCCATATACACATTATCCACTTCGAGGATTTTACACACACAGTGTTAGGTCCCACTTCAGTCGAAAAGGAAAAAACGAAACATTTCTTATAAGGGTGTAAAAGTCAAAGCAGACAATCTCTGCTACTAGTTGACTTGGGTTGTTACACACAGTATGCAAGAATCATTCTCTCTGCTCCCTCTTTCATTATCCTATTGAAACGGGAATTTTTCATCTTATGTAGGGCTTCAGTCTCGCAAGTTAAATGGATATCTTTAATGGAAATCACGACTTGATTTTTTTTTTTTTTTTNTATAGGCACAAAAAATTGAGGGGTTTAAAAGGTGATGAAATTATATAATTGCATATGATTGATGTGAAAAAAAGAAGATTGACATGAGTCAAATTATGTCGCATGCAGCTTTAATTTTGGGTTCAAAATAAAAGAGGAAATCATTTTATTTCATTTCAATTTTAATTTTAATTTCAAGTCCTTTTTTTGGGGAGGAGATTTGAAAGCTATACTTTTGGATTTATGCCATATGAATGATTGGAACAAACCCATTCTTTCTCCACAATATCATATATATATATATATATATATATATATATATAGGTTAAAGTTCAGATCGTTCGTTAGGGTCGTGAAAGTCAAGAGATTAAAAATTCGAGATCGTTCATCAGGGTTGTATAAGTCAAGATATTAAAACGTCGAAATTGCTCAATAGGATTGTGTAAGTCAAGAGATTAAAAGCTTGAGGTCACTCAATAGGGTTGTGTAAGTCGAGAGATTAAAAACTCGAGATCGCTCGTTAGGGTCATGTAAGTCAAGAGATTAAAAACTCGAGATCACTCATTAGGGTTGTGCAAGTCAAGAATTGCTTTTTTCTTATGTGTGCTCGGTTAATTATAATAAACACAAGTTTCTGCAACAATCTAGGTTCTAGGATTCAATCAAAACTCGTGAGTCCTTATAAATTTATTCAATCATCAATTTCGTGCAGACAATATAAGCCCGAAATTAGTTATTATTGAGAATTATTATAATTTATTAATATATCACAATATTATATTAAAGTTTAAAATCAAACAAATTTTATATATCTCCCTTAGAGGTCGATCAATCGTCTTTCAAAAGTCAACGACTTTGGTCAATTTCATAAAACGGAACGTGTCGTAATAACTTTGATGTAATTATTGACAAAAACAGTATAAATATTAAGACGAGAATTAATAAATACAATTAAAAAAATATAAAAAAGAAAAGAAAAAGAGAAATATTGGATTATTAAAGATAAAAATAAAGATTTATAATTTGATTCTTTCATCTCTTTAACTAAAGTGTCCTTCTTTTGACCTGCACTTGGCCTTTGAAACCCTAACATTATTCCCTTCCTTCCATTTTCCAACCAATCACAGCCCGACACCTCAGCTTGTGGTCCCCACCTCTTCTTTTTTTAACCACATTCTCCTATTAATTACCCTAATTAATCTTAATTATCCTTTTCCTTCAATATTAGGGTTTACCTTATACTAATCTCGTCGAGAATAATCACTTAATCCCTACCTATAACTCGAATGTCGCATACATAAATCGGTAAATCGAGAGCTCGAGGATGTGCTAACTTTTTAAACAACAATTAAGTTCTAAACGAGAACAATCACTTCATCCCTACCTATACCTCGAACATTGTATACACAAAATTGAAAAATCGAGAGCTCGAGAACATGCTAAGTTTTTAAACAGCAGTTGAGTTCAAAACGAGAACAATCACTTCATTCCTACCTATATCTCGAACACTGTATATACAAATCAGCAAAGCGAGAGCTCGAAAACGTGCTAACAATTACGGAAAACGAACGAAAAAAAAAAGGATTTATTGAGATAAATGTTTGATTATTACACTACATGTAGTAGAATATAGCTAGCCATTAGGCTAAGATGCTATCCAAATAACCCTAGCTATGAGAGAATCCTCAAGCTCTTTCCACGTAGATTCTTTCCCATTCAAATATATATATATTTGGATCCTCTGTGGCCAGATCTATCTTACTCTCTTCATATTGAACAACCCATCACCACACGATCAGATTTCATCCCATCAGATCTTCGGTCGCTTGCTATTATACATTTGTATACATGAGATCTAAATATATTTCACAATGTTTAATTTTCATTCATTAAAACTATATAATAAGTATATATAATAAGCTATAGATTCAAGGACATCATGATGAAAGAAGTACATTGCAAATTATAAGGTAGAATGAAAGATTACATATAATTTTATAATATGGTTTTGGGTTATGGAAATGAAAGATATGAATCGATCCATGTGACAACCATGCAAATAAATGAAGATTTTATATCAATATACATAACCTGGTTAATGCTAAGAACAAATCCCGAACATGGATACATTTTAAACCGTTGCCAAACAGTGATTTCCAAACAAGAACCCTAAATTTAAGGGAAATGATGAAAACCCTAAAATAAAAGACGTATTGTGTCTGTGAATCTGTGATATTCCCTCTGCAAAAAAACATCACATCACAAGGGACAAAAAAAAAACCCTAAATTTGAAGAAGAAGAAGAAGAAAAATACCTCTTCAATGCCAATGTTTGAAATTAGGGTTTTTCGGGTAGCTGCAATAAGAAAAGGGCACGAGCATTGAAAAGGGTTAGTTCGAGAATTACCAATTTAGAGCATAGCTGAGCTGAATAAGACATATATGAGTTAAAAAACAAAAGAGGGGGTAAGTTGTGATGTTAAAGATAAAAGATTTGAATCCCGATCTACACGGAATATGCTTGGCTCCTCATAAGCCATTTACGGAGGTATTTGAAATTAGGGTTTTTCGGGTAGCTGCAATAAGAAAAGGGCACGAGCATTGAAAAGGGTTTGTTCGAGAATTACCAATTTAGAGCATAGCTGAGCTGAATAAGACATAGATGAGTTAAAAAACAAAAGAGGGGATAAGTTGTGATGTTAAAGATAAAAGATTTGAATCCCGATCTACACGGAATATGCTTGGCTCCTCATACGCCATCTACGGAGGTCATCGGGTAAGACGGTGAGCGCTCTACAAATGGCATACAGGGAGCCAGGCAGATTTGATATATGAAAGCATATATCAGGAAGGAATGGAGAGGGTGAGTGAATGGGAAGAAGGGAGGAAAAGGATGGGATATATAAGGAGATTGAAAAGGAAATTTGGAAATAAAAGGGAAAAGTTGGGGTGAAAATGGTAAATATGGGAAAGTTGGAGGGGTGAATTGCAATAAAAAAGAAGAAAGCATGGGGTGTGGGAATTTTGCAGTAAGGCACCTGCTGGTTTTGCCGTGTTAATATAAAGAACAAAAAATGGTTTAGAGGGTAAGCACTCAATTCCCCAAGCTATGGCTTATGGTGTTTGAAATCTCCTTTTCTGCCTCATAAAGCAAACCTTACTTTTCTATTCTGAAACTCATTTTGTCTGCAAGTGTTTGGAAACATATGGATTCCTCCCCTTCCTTCCTTTTTCCTTTTTTTATTTTTTTTTTTTTAATTTTAAATAATAATAATAAAGAAAATAACATATTATATATATATATATATATATATATATACACGCGCGCGAGCGTTGGATGATGAAAGTCCCACATCGGCTAATTTAGGGAATGATCGTGGGTTTATAAACAAAGAATACTTTCTCCATTGGTACGAGGTCTTTTGGGGAAGCCCAAAGCAAAGCTAGGAGAGATTATGCTTAAAATGAACAATATCATATCATTGTGGAGAGTCGTGTTCGTCTAACATGGTATTAGAGTCATGCCCTAAACATGGCTAAGATTCCAAAGAAGTCGAGCCTCGATTAAGGGGAGGCATACTTTGTTCGAAGGGAGGTGTTGGATGATGAACGTTCCACATTGGCTTATAAACAAAGAGTATTCTTTCCACTGGTATGAGGCCTTTTAGGGAAGCCCAAAGCAAAGTCACGAGAGATTATGCTCAAAGTAGACAATATCATACCATTCTGGAGAGTTGTGTTCGTCTAACATGGTATAGAGCCTCGATTAAGGGGAGGCGTAGTTTGTTCGAGAGGAGGTGTTGGATGATGAAAGTTCCACATCAGCTAATTTATGGAAGCCTCGATTAAGGGGAGGCGTAGTTTGTTCGAGAGGAGGTGTTGGATGATGAAAGTTCCACATCAGCTAATTTATGGAATGATTATGGGTTTATAAACGTGATTTGTTTGTGGGTTTTGAACGGTAGGTGGGACTGGAATACACGTGAGAGAATTTTAAACTCGGTAATTTAGATAATGGTCGGTGGTTATAAATTTAAAAAAAATGATGTGGGGGTTTAGTTGAATAATTATTATATTTAGGGGTAATTAAGATAACTAATCCAACCCCACTTCACCTAATTGCACTTAAGGTTTGTGTCTTTATTTGGGTTTGGAAATGGCCACTTCGTGCCTTTTGAATTGTTTTAGGACAAAAAGGTCATTTGACTATAAAGGAAAGGGAGGGAAAATATTGGTATTGGTCCCTACACTCATCATTTACTTTAAATTCCTTTATCCTCATGTTCATCTAATTTGTCCAATTTACCTCTCCATCCCTCTCATTATTATTATTATTATTATTATTATTTATTTTTTTTTCCTTTTTTGACTTTTTTTTTCTTTAATTATAAATTTTTTTAGTTTGAAAAAAACGTATCCCACAATATTCCTTATAAAGATTTGGAAACGTGTTCTTAATAGATAGGTTTTGTTAGATAATGAAGCATTTTTTATAAGGGTGTAGAAATCTGTCCCTAGTAGAGGCGTTTTGTGAAATCCGACATTGGTTGGTAAAGGGGAATGAAGTATTTCTTATATGAGTGTGGGAACATCTCTCTAATATAGGCGTTTTAAAATCATGAAACTGACGGTGATACGTAACGGGTCAAAGTGAACAATATCTGCTAGTAATGGTCTCGGGCTGTTACATGGCCTCTTGATCAATGATAGGTTAATCAGTTGAGGTAGGGTAAACTGGGAGATTCGAACTTCGGATCGATATATGTGTTAATCAGCTCACATATGTCAACCAAAAATTACGTCATTTAATTTTAAATTTTTGGTATAGTTTTCATTGAAAAAATAATTAGTGCATGAGTGAATAAAGTCAACTATCTATCAAATCACATGTTTCTCGATTATAAGAATGTTTTTAAAATCAATAATTTGTTTCTTATAATTTTAAGGATAAATACAATGTTTTAACCTTTCATTTTTTAAATTAATAAAAAATTAGAATTAAAAAAAAAAACTCGTAAGTTCAAGCCTACCACTCCCCGATATTATTATTTTTTGGCTTGTTTAAGGTTTTAAAATGTTTGGTTTGGCTTGTTTAAGGTTTTAAAATGTTTGGTTCTCCTATCCAACGAAGGTGATATCTTACCATCCACCCCTTGAGCCAGTATTTGGCTCAGATACCATTTGTAACAACTCAAACTCATCGTTGATATTGTCTATTTGAGTTCTTCCAGCATCCACCAGCAGACACCGGACGGTGCGAGACACTGATCGTAGTAAAGCTAGTTCCTCTCCATAGTAGACACGTTTTAAAACCTTGAGGAAAAGCCCTTGAAAAGAAAACACAATATAAGTATATATCTTATAATCTATCGATGTAAATCACAAATTAGCACAAAAAACAAGAAGACACAGACGAAGGACACAACCCACAACCAGTAAGTCACGCTCCTATTATCACAACACAAACACCGTTTTTAACGAGAGTAAGACCGATAGAGTCGGGTCGGGTCGTGGAGTGGTGTAAAAGAAAAGAAAAGTGTGGGGGGAATCCTGGTGTCAGATAATTTAATGATATTGGGGTTCATCTGAAGCTGCCCTTTACTTGGTTTTGTGCCAAAGTGATCAAATTTTTTGTCCCCCTTGTGTTTGTTGTTTGTACCCAAAATGTGTGCTCAAGGTTAGATTCTACTCCAACCTCCCCATTCTTTTTAACTCTCTTTCACTTTTCCCAAATATCCACACTCCTTATCTCTCCTTTTCATGCCAACCAACATTAAATATTCCCCACATTCCTTTCTTTTATTCTTTTCCCATCAATTTTTGCACAAAACCCAAATGCCCTTTCTTAATAAAATACTCCCGAACCATCTATAATTCATGTTTTCGTGTCGTTATGAGTTATAGCTCTACTCTTAGTGTTCGGGCCAAAACTTAAATGGGGTTTGTGAATAAAATAACTAGAGAACTCCCTCGCTCGAGAACGAGCTACAAATTTTCATGTTTTAGTGTTGTTTTGAGTTATAACTCTATTGTTAGTGTTATGTATATTTCTGGTTTTGTCCTAATTTAAATGGAACCTAAATGGGGTTTGTGAATAAAATAACCAGGAAACTCCCCTACTCGAGAACGAGCTGCAAATTTCATGTTTTCGTGTCGTTATGAGTTATAACTCTAGTGTTAGTGTTATGTATATTTCAGGTTTTGTCCTAATTCAAACAAAACCTAAATGGGGTTTGTGAATAAAATAAACAAGAAACTCCCCCGCTCGAGAACGAGCTGCAAATTTTCATGTTTTAGTGTCGTTATGAGTTATAACTCTAGTGTTGATGTTATGTACATTTCAAGTTTTGTCCTAATTCAAACGGAACCTAAATGGGGTTTGTGAATAAAATAACCAGGAAACTCCGCCGTTCGAGAACTAGTTGCAAATTTTGATGTTTTGGTGTTGTTATGAGTTGTAACTGTAGTGCTGGTGTTAACGAGAAGTGACTAGGTATCTATATATATTTNTTGTTATGAGTTGTAACTGTAGTGTTGGTGTTAACGAGAAGTGACTAGGTATCTATATATATTTGTAAGTGAGTTTATTCTCTTGTCTTTAAGGTTCGTGTCTATTTAGTACTTGGATTATTTTTATTTCCGGTTTTGCCCTCCTTCAAACAAAACCCGCTCGTAAACGAGTCGTAGGTTTTGATATAAAATTAATTTACTAATTTAAAAGAAGAAAAAAAAATTTGAGAAGGATTTGAAAAACCCTAGAGGAGAGGAGAGGAACAGAAAAGGTGGAGCAGAGGAAAGGGTACCTTATTATTCTCTTTTTCTTTCACATTTTATTAAAGAACGTGAAACTCCAGCTTTCCCCTTGTGCATGCAACCCTAGCATCATTACCCTCACTACTTCCACTCCTTTTTTTATTTTATTTTATTTTATTTTTATAGTAATATATATATATATATATATATATGAAACTTCTACCTATTTTCTACGTATTTAATTTAGTCAATTTTCATCATTCAATGGGCCTATTTATTTGGGCTTTCTTGTCCAGGTTTATGGGCCTTTAGCCCAATGGACGGTAATGATCTATTGGGCTCACACCACCATCTGCTTGTTAATCAGATTGGGCCGAAGTCCACCATTGTGTCTTACAGGCTTGCAATGACTAGCCCAATTAGTTATGATTTTTGGTTTGACGTTTTAGCTGAGCATTCGAGACAGAAGGGTGTGTGGAGATTATTTCAAGAGCCCGGTTTAAATGATAGAGAGACTTAAACAAATAGGTGCTGAGTTTAGGAGGTGAAGGAGAGGCTCGAGCAGAAATAGGTAAGGGCGAACTAGTGGTGAATAAAACTAATAATGGAGTCTTATGCTAAATGATGCTTCGTTTTTCCTCCAATGGTAACTTGATGCACTGAAATGAGGGGCAATATCAAGATACACAGCACATTCAAAGCCGCAAAGGGAGGGAAAACCATCGAGTTCAGATTCAGGACAGGGAGAAATTTAATTACATTTGGTATGATTTAAGACAAAATTCAAGGGGAAATCGTTCTGGGGATGATGATGTCGCCAATGTTGTTGTGCCATGGGTCAGCCAAGTGTGTAGCCAAGTTCTCGAGTGGCCCTGTTCCTGGGTATGCCGATTGTTGCACACAGAACCCAACAAAAGCCAACAACGCCAACCGACCTACAAAAAAAAAAAAAAATAGTCACTTTTCACGTTCTTTCCTAACAGAGTGCTTCAAGTTCTAGTGGAAATGAAAGGCCTCACCATTTTTGATCTCCTTGACTTTGTATTCCTTCAACTTTTCAGGGTTTTTGGAGTAGCCCAATGGGTCAAAAGCACCTCCAGGGTACTTCTTCTTCTCAGGGTCTTTCTCCATGCTGCGTTGGTGCTCTACAAAGGCAATGGCAAGGAACTCAATGACCAAAATGGTTGGCAAAGTTCCCCATGGAACTGGCTGCCCCAGGTAGGTAGCTTGACCTCCTGGAATAGCTGCCCATTCCTGAGCTTTCACCCAGTTGCCCAATCCCAACGCCTCAGGTACCAACATCCCTGGCTGAAAAACAGAACAAAGAGTATGAAAATTCATCATCAGTGGAGAAAAAGAACAGCCCCATAATCTCAGAATCAAGCAACTGGATTTGGAAAACTTACAACAGCAAGCATGGCCCATCTGCAGTGAATTAGCTCAGACTCCTTGAATCTCTCGAGATTCTCTGGCACTTCTCCCAGCCGAAGAGGGTCAAAGCCAAAATCACTGTTGAACACAACCACACATCTCAAGAACTAAGTAACGGTAAATTCAAACATGGATTCACATTCTCTAACAATTTCAACAAATCAAGGACAATTCACAGAACCCAAAAGACAGTCGTGACTCAGGCATTTCATCAAACATCTAGAGGGCAATCATCCCACATCAACAAAAAAAAGAACCACCAGATTTTGCGAAATAAAAAGAACATTTCAAATTTCAATACCCGGGGGCAGAGCCGTCAAGGTACGGCGGGCGGGGCTGGCCAGGCATCCAGTCAGCGGACATGGAAAATCGAGAGGAAGCATTAACGGAGACGCCGGAAATCGGGACACCGGTGGCGAATTTAGACTTGGAGGAGGAGAGGACGGAGGGGAAGGCGGTGGTGGCAATGCCGAAGCTCATCAAGGTGTTGGAAGCCATTGAAAAACAGTGGCAGAGATCGAAGAGAGAGTGGGAATGGCGGAAGATGAAGGGGGGGAGAAGGAGACTAAAAACACTTGCAAGACAAAGATTGGGGAATCTGAAGATTGCCTTTCATTGGCTAAGTATGGGTTGGTTTTGTGATCTCATTGGGCCAGCTGGAACTTCTCAATCCATTTTCTTTGCTGACGTGGAATATCCAGTTGGGTTGGGATCTTGGAATTCCGTGGTCGAGCTTCTTCCATTCAGAGATTCCAGTGATAAATTTTAGATTTTTTTTAGCTGTGATAAATTTTAGACCACGTGGCATTGTATCCTATCAAATGTCCATTTTGACCCTCGAATTTTGTAAATAAAATAACTAAATGAATATTTAAATTTTAATTCGTAAAAAAATTATCGAGCTATTTCTCCAAGACATCGATGAGCAGGAGTTCCTTCCATGCAAGCATGTAGTTATATAAAATCACCTTGATTGTAGTTAGGTCCTATTGACTCGAGATAGTCGGCACGTCTTAGTTCGTGATCGATTAGAGTCCTTCTTCTATTAATAGGTACTCTCAACGCTACGACCGCATGCCCAACGCTTACGAAAGAGAAGGAATCATTTTCAGTCTAATTGATTAGATTTGGGGTTATGAGTATATATAGACTAACTCAAAATATTGACCGATTCGATTTTCAACTCGACCAACTTGAGTGGAGTGAACCATTCACGTTTGAAATAATTTAGGGTATTTAGTGTAATTTTATGTTAGATGAAGGTCTAATGTGCAAACTCAGTCATCTTTGACTATGCCTCCGAGGAGGCTCAACTCAATTAGGGGATATGGGACTTCCCCTCGAAATCTCAGTCATCTAAACTCAGTTAGGGGATATAGGACTCTTTCATCATCCAACACCTCCCCTCAGAGTCTCAGTCATCTATGACTATGCCTTCGAGGAGGCTCAACTCCCTTTCTTTTGAAGTCATTTGTTCGACATTTGATGATTTACTGATCACCCATCTATTGTCCACTTTGAACATAAGCTCTCGTGGCTTTGCTTTGGATTTTCCCAAAAGATTTCATACCGATGGAGAGAGTATTATTTGATTATAAACCCATGATCATTCCCTAAATTGACCGATGTGGGACTTTCATCATGCAACATTCATGACGTGAGTTCCCCGCAATCAAATCATGGTCAAACAAACCGTAATCAGAAGTATTCATGATCTGGATTATCCGCGCGGGGTGCAGCATAATACTGTACGCCTCACCGCACCCAATACCCAACTCTTTCACGTTACGATCTTCGAAGCTCGAGCCAAGACCCACCTCCTCTGTAACCCAAAAGTCTCCCGCGAAGCAAAACAGTCCATTTTTAGCACACAACTCCGATCACCGTCGTCCACGGTCTAATTCAACGGTCACTATCCACCGTCTCTGCCTATGAGTACTCCAGCAGTCCCGGGGGTAAGCTCCGTTACAATTGTTTGTTTTAATCTTCTCCAAATTGGCGGTCGATCAGTCGCATTCAGATCTCGCAGTTCGTCTTTTCTATCTCGGAACGTGTATGCTAGATCTTGACATTTTATCGAAATTCGGCGACGTTTCTAATGATGTTTTGTTGTTTTGTGTAATTCGTTTTGTAATTGGATAGGGGCCTGGCTTGTTTACTGGATTCACGAAGCTATGCAAGGGCTTAGCTGTGGTGCTGGTTGGCGGGCATATCTTGGTTCAGGTTTTTCCTGCGGTTGTTAGTTATCTCGCTCTTATTCCAGCCAGGTATCTTGTTTGGAGAACTTAGTCTTTGGATTAGTGGTAGTGATAACTGTGCAAAGCTGATGCGTACGTTCTTGCAGTAATGCCTGTAGGTTACCGGTTAGAAATGTCTTTGTTTTCTCGAGTCGAAATTTAGTCAGGAAAAAATCAAGAATCTTGTGATCACAGATGAAAAATTATTGAATTCTTGTATCTGCTAGGATTTCAGGTGGGCAGGTATATGTTACATGTTTTGAATTGAACATAGTGATCCAGAGGCTTGTCTTGTGTCCTGTGGGATTGATGGAAGTTAGTCAATAGTTTAGTTTCCATCCATGGAAATTTGGTCGTAATTGTAAAATGCAATGACTCTGTTGATTCCTCTATTCAATTTATTGGCCATAACATCCAAGTAGCGGTTTACCCTTCTTCAGATAAAACGTTTATGTTGATAAGAAGTTGCAACAAACATTTTGAGAGGCTACTGTTGTGGATTATTGAAAGAAGTAGTCCCACGCTAGCTAATTAGGAGGAAGATCACGGGTTTATAAGTAAGGAACACTATCTCCATTGATATGAGGCATTTTGGAGAAACTAAAAGAAAAGTCATGAGAGCTTATGCTCAAAGTGAACAATATCATATCATTGTAGAGAGTCGTGGTTCCCAACAGCTACATGATCTACTGCTTTAGGATTCCAAGGGTTGCGTTCCAGAGGCCTAAGTTTACTGCTTTGATGTCTAGAACTCTTTCATTTTTTTAATCTGATGTTTTCACTGCTACACAATCTGAGTTATTAACACGAGTGTGAAATGTGAATCCCTTATTATTCTGAATTGGCTTTAGTTATTTAACTACAATATTTTAGTTTCCTGATAGGAAGAAAGATTATTAATAAGAGTAGAAATGTAGAGAATGATATCCTCTGCACTAGAGTATATCATTTTATATATAAATGATCCGAGTAAAAGTATGCAAAAATGATCCCACAGTCTAAATGTTTACACTCCTGGGCCTGCAAGAGGTAAAATATAAACATCTTTTTCAGAAAACTTCTCCATCTGAATATTTTTGTTAGCAAATACGAGTCTTCCGTTCTAACTCGACTACTCAATGAAGAGCTGAAACTGCAATATGACCTCAATCTTTTACTAGCCATCTTCTGGTAATCCATAATTTACTACAAAAATCAAAATGGAGAAATATATCATTTACCGAAGAGGTGAAGGGCCATTAATTTAGGGAAAACAAGGATGACTGATGCAATGGTAGTAAAGATATGAAAGCTCGATCAACTGCAAATCATGAGTCATTGTCATTCTATTGGATCATCTATTCATCAAAATACCAAAATTGTCATTATCTTTCAGTATTCTATCGATGTTTTTCACTGCTTATATATAGAATTATCAAGCTAAGACCATATTGAATCTCTCACTCTCAACTACAACAATAAAACTATTGATCAAAATGTAGAAATTTGTGCCCAGTTTAATTCATTATTTTATTTTATTTGTGTGATGTTGGGAATATTTCCTCTGTAGTGTAGGAATCGATTAAATTCAGGGAAGGCAGGTATCTGACCAAGTTTTGAGTAGTTAAATTTACATGGAAAATGTGTAAACAATAAATGGTTGGGTCATTCATTCCTTTGAACTTCTATTTTGTAGGACTATTCCTTTTGCTTGGAATCTCATAACTGCTGGTTATGTTGAACAGACAGTATATGGGGTATGCACTCACGTTGTCATACACTATTTTGTTTCCCTTTACAGAATCATAATTTGAACATATCTCACTATTTTTTGTTCAATCTTCACTGGAAGTTAGACTCACCGAGGGCCATATATTGCAGGTTATTGTCAGCACAGTTGGTCTCCTTTTTGTTGGGAAGCTGCTTGAACCCATCTGGGGCTCTAGAGAATTTTTGAAATTCATCTTTGTAGTCAATTTTATAACTTCTTTATGTGTCTTTATCACAGCAATTGCCCTATACTATATTACACAGGAGGAAAGTTATCTGTAAGTGCTACCGAGTCCTCGTGCATCAAGGGCTCTTTTTAGGCATACTCGTGTACATGTCTTTAGCTGATAGCGCATCATGGATTTTCATTTAAGCCATTTTTTGTCTGATTCATTCCATATAAGTATTTTACAGTCTCCCTTTATCAACTCCTCTTTAAACATGTTTCATTTTACGCCTCTCGGTCTTTCCATACATCTTGTTTACATATTTTTTTTCGGTCTCAGTTATCTGCCTGTATCTGGTTTCTATGGGATTCTAGCTGGGTTCTTGGTTGGAATCAAACAAATCATACCTGATCAAGAGTTGCCATTATTGAAACTGAGAACTAAGGTATGAAAAATGTAGATAGCCATTTCCAAATTTTGAATGGTTTTTATCAGAGTTTTTCTTGAACGCTCTTTTGGGCTTTGCTTGAAACTTCATGCAGTGGTTGCCATCTCTAGCTGTATTAGTATCCATTGCTGTAAGCTGTTGGACAACAGGGGCAGCAACGTATCTTCCAACAATAATATTTGGAACATACATCAGCTGGATTTATCTGAGATACTGGCAGAGGAAACCTGAAACAAAACTGAAAGGCGATCCAAGTGATGATTTTGCATTCTCTTCATTCTTCCCTGAGCTCCTACGGTATTCTGTTTATCTTGAAGTTCTTTTTTCTACTTTTTTAAGCTTCTCTGCGCATGTTTTCAGGAATATTCTGTGTTCTCTCTCTCCATAGTCCATAGCGTACTATGACTCTTGATGTTCCTGTGCAGGCCAGTCATTGATCCAGTTTCATCAATATTTCATCGTCTGCTTTGTGGAAGATCTGAATCCTCTAACGATTCCGAGGACTATACTGCTGCAGGTGCCCCGCTGCCCGGTTCAGACCCCATTGAGGCATCTCGACGGAGGTAGTATTTGCTAACATTTCTCTTCTGACTCATAAGTTTAAGTGTAAAGAATAGTAAAGAATGGTATAAAACATAAACGAAATGTGTGTAATGCTCATAAAAACTGAAAATTCTACTGGTTGCAGAGAAAGGGGAGCTAGAGCTTTGGAAGAAAGACTGGCAGCTGAGAGATTGGCTGCAGCCAGAAGTGGCCAAGAGTCGGGAAGAGATGCAACAGAGAATGTTTGATAACATAATCATATATAAGCTGGCGTTCATCTGATGATCAACTACTTGGGGGGACTGTGCAGTATATCAAGAGGTCCTCTTTTCTTTATTCTGTGATGCAATTTTGTTTTGCACATTCCTTATGAGTTACAAAAATGTTGCTTCATTTGTGCCCTTTGCAGCATTATTGTGGATTTATTTGTATACAGCCCAAGATATATAGAGTCCAATTTCCTCCCAAGTTTCTCCCACTTTTATTTATCTATTTATTACGAGTAAAATACATTTTTTATCATCCAAAAGTTTCTATTTCGTCCTTAAATTGTTAAAATAAAGGGTTTTTTTTTTTTTTAACTTTTAAGATTTGAATTTAGTTTCTATTTACTCGTTAGTGGCTCGTTCGTACAAAGGATTTGGAGATAGAAACGGGCAAAGATTTGTTATACTCTTATTTGATATAAGGTTTACGAAATTATGTACTCTTAGGCATGGTTCATACGAAGGATTTGGAGATAGAAACGGGCAAAGATTTATGATACCCTTATTTGATATAGGTTTATGGAATAACGCATTCTTATAAAGTTTACGGAATAATATATTCTCAGCATGGTTTATACTCATAAATAATAATATTCAATACAGAACTTTCTTTTTGCCACCTTATATTTTGATTTGTAATTTTATTTTGAATTGGTAACCAAAATTAGTGTAATTAATTATTTAATTAGAAGTATTCAATAATATTTTATTTTATTGTATATTTAATTCGTTATTTTAATTAGTTCTTGTAATTTTAAAACTTAATTAATTGATTCAAATAAAATTTATAATTAGTAATAATAAATTCTAATTAATTAAATATTTTAATGTAATGAAGCAAATTAGCAAACTTTAGCCATGTTAGCATTAATGTAGGCTGGTTTTCAAAGTCATAAGGCAAAAAAGAAAAGCAATGGTGAGACATTAGGATAAAAAGTAGAGTTCATTATGTACTTTAAAGCATCTTAAGATAAGTGCATAAAAAGAAAGCCCTGAAAACACCCATTCCCTTTCGCTTTCAATCCAAAAACCGCTTAATTTTCTAACTTTACGATACTAAATAGCAATATAAAATGACATATCCACCGTTAGTAACGATCCATCCTGTCCTCCAACCATCTCCACCTGCAGAAACAAAATGAAGTAAAACAGTGTCAATATTTAAAAGTACAGAGACTAAAATGAAATGAATAGGAGTGATGAATTACGTACATCTTGTAATCCCGTCTGGGTCCGATTTTGGTCATATGATTCTCGCCGTAGGCATAATTCTCTTCAGCTCGCTTGGCGTTTCGAAACGCACAACAACCGATGGAGTAAACGACAATGAAAAAAATGAGTATCACGACATTGAGAATGGAGAGCTTATGCCAATCTTTCCTTGCAGTCTCAAGCACACCTGCTTTGCACGAGTCGCACTCGAAGCACAGCACGTTGGGCGCCCCGTTCCATCGGTAGCAATCGGGGTCTTGACCGTTCTCGCTGCATGACGCCGGCGGCTTGCAGCAGCCCGACTGCATGCCCAAAATTTACTTGAAAACCGTGCTTGTTTTCTAATAATTTCTCTACTACAAATTAAAAAAGAAGGGAGTACCTGAATTGGAGTGATGTCCCTTTGCAAGTAATTAAGAGGAGTCCAAGAAGGAAGGTGATTGCAAGTATTAGATCCCAAAATACAGCTTCTAATAGTGACCCAATTCCGAGGATCATCCACTCTCTTCCTTAGCCACGTCGAGTAATCCCCCAGCCCATGCTCGCCGCCGCCGCCGCCGCCTTTACTGGCCACAACAAGGCCAAAAACTGTGAGGCCCAAGAGCGTGGCAATGAGCAGCAACATGACGAACAAATAGAGCCAGAGCGCCCAAGCTACATTGAAACAGGCCCCCACGAACCCCGCCAGCGAAATGACGAGCACCACAAAGCCGACCACCAGCAGCGGCGTCTGGAGAAACCCCTCGCACGTCGTGCTGTTCCGAGCCATCCATAGGGCGCCGCCGATGATGGGGATTGAGGCTAAGAGCGTTAGGAAGTTCAGGAGTCCGATCACTGAGTTGCTTAGTTTGTTCATCACTCTGGATTTTGGGTTTTTCTGAAATGATGAGAAAATTTATTGGGTTTTTTTAAAATTTTGTAGAAAGGGGATTGATTTGAAAGGATTGTAATTCAAGCTTTGAGAGGTTCTAATGGGAGGTTTATAGTTTGAAAATGTTTGTGAACCTTTTGCTTTTTCAAATTTCTTTGGCGTGAAGGTACTTCCGAAACAACTCTCTTATTTTTATTTCAATAAGATCGATGATTCGAAACTCACCTCTTGACCGCTCTTGACCGCTAGTAGATATTGTCCTTCAGGACCCAGTGTCTTTGGCATTCGTTTCTTTATCTAGTCGACGTGGAACTCCCACCAAATTCACCCCTTTTCGGAGTCCTTGTTGGCATATTGCCTCCTGTCTATCCCTTTTGATGAACAGCCTCCTCGCTGGCACATCACCAGGTGTTTGCCTCGGATACAATTTGTAACGGCCCAAGCCCACTGATAGTAGACATTGATTGTTTCGTTCTCCTCCCCAACCGGATGTACGATATCACAATTTTTTTTACGATGTTTTATGTGCTGAACTATGTTTGAATTGATAAGAAGTCGAAAAAATGAGAATTTAAACCTTGGATTTTAATAAAAACAATATATTTATGTTTATTTTGATTTAAAGAATCGATCTCTTAGCTATTAAGATATGATCATGTTCGTAATTCATGATGATATTTTGAATTTCAACTACTTTACTCTAAACTTTGTTGGTCTAGTGAGAGAAATAACGGGCCCATCTATAAACAATTGTATTAAAATATATTTACGAAAATGCCATTGAGAAGGGAGTCTTAGTCTTAAGGAAGAGAGGAGGCATCTATTCTTTATGTGATTTATAAAGGCAAGTAAAGAACATTTGGATTTGTGCATTTTGGTCGTACCATATTCTTTTATATATATAGGTTCATATTTGTTGGGCCCAATAAAAGCCCATGTTTCTTATTGGGCCTCGTTGTATCATAGTCTGTTTTCATGGGCCTTGATTTTCAGAATTTGAAATGGAAATTATATCAAATAAATAAACATGTATTTTATTAATATTTAAATCCATACTAATGTATAATCATTTGAAAAAAAAAATAAATAAATATATATATATCTTAATTACACGACTTAATAAAAAATTTAAAATTAGATCGATTTTTCATCCCTCTTATCAAAATCTACCTAGGATGCTTTGTGTTCTTATCGAATCATAAATAAAAACGATTGAAATTGAAAAATGATCTTAGCAATAGATTTGACGATGTAACCTTTTATATCATTCACACCTGTTGGATGATGAAAGTCTCACATCGGCTAATTTAGGGAATGATCATGGTTATAATAAAGGAATACTCTTCCATTATTGTGAGGCCTTTTGGGGAAGCCAAAAGCAAAGTCACGAGAGCTTATGCTTAAAGTAGACAATATCATACCATTGTGGAGAGTCGTGTTCGTCTAATATCACCTACTCATGAAAATAAAATTCGTATGTTATTATTTTCAATAGTGTTATGTGTGAAATATGAACGTAATTGAATAAAATAAAACAAACGGACTCAAAAGAACCGTGCACGTCCAGGTTAATATTTTCAAATTCAAGTTCCAATAGAACGAGGAAAAACCCGTTTGAATTCTTAGATTAACAAAATATAGAAAACCCGAGTAAAAAAATTATAAAGGCATTAATACAATATTAATTAAAGTAAGTCAAACTTAGCCCGTTCTTCAATATTAGCAGTAAAAACCGTTTTTTTACTGTGACAATCTTAATTAATAATAGAAGGTACCATTTTTAAATTTACTAATACATTCAACCACTCCAAATATTTTATCTATAAAATAAACAAAATACAACTCCATTGGTATTTTTTCAAATTCCAACTTTGACCCTAACCCTAGCCCTAGCCCGGTGTGGCATTTAATGACTTCAGACTCTCTCAGAATTCATTTACCAAAAATAAATAAATAAATAAAAATAGCAGAATTGCGTAATTTGGTTAATTTTTTCGTAAAATTGGAAAACCATTCCCCGGAAATTACATTCCAAGACACAGGGGTAAAACCGTCAGTTTGATTGAAAATAGCAAAAGTCCACGTGGCAGATTATGGTTCTTGCACTTGCTGGGTCAGGAGTCGGGAGAACCGGATATTACCGACAGATAATGAAGATACCGGGAAAGATTCTGTGACAGCTTCCTCACGCGCCCAACTTGACTTGAAGAGCGCGTGGTCCATGTCACAATTTTTCCTTTGACTTCACACGTGCCGTCCGTGCGTGCCTTTAAGCTTCTATACTTCTATTCCAATTTCGGTCTTTTGAATGCGTTTTTCAATATCACAGACTGGCTTTTTTTTTTTTTAATGCACGTTTTTTTCATTAATTATGTCACACAAAATCAAATACATTTAATATATCAAATCATAAATTATTAATTCTGTTTTTTAATGTTATTTATTTATTAAGATGAATAGTAGGGAGGTACACGAGTCGAGTTAGGTTGAATTGAAGAAATTTTTTTACCAACCAAAAAGTTCGGGTTAGTTGGATTTGTAACTCAACCTAAAATTTTTCACAACCCAATTCAACTTGAAATTTTCCGATTGGGTTGTCGGGTGGTTAAATTTTTTTTTATTTATCCACCATTCATAATTATTCAATACAATTTTAGATAAAATATATTAAAAATTTACAAATAGACAACTTCTTCATCAACAACAAGTTAGATACTAAATAACGACACTTCCTCAACAATTGATTACTCTAAGAGTAAGAAAAATAGAATCATAGTTACATAAATTAAAAAACTAATATTTTGAGTAAATTTTGATATTTAAAATTATTTACTCTCACCGATGTTCATCCAGCTGCATCAAGTCATTCAAGTGCCTGTTTCAAATCCAATTGAGGCATCTTAAAGGAGGTCATTTTTGTTAGACTCATAAGTTCATCATGTTCTATTTTAAACTTTAAACTATTACAACGTAACAATCCAAACTCACCTCTAACAAATAGTATTCTCTTTGAGCTTTATTTTCATATTTTCCTTAAGGTTTTTAAAACGCGTCTACTCCACACCTTTATATGAATGTTTCGTTCACTGCTTTAACCGATGTGGGATCTCACAATTTACCATCCTTGGGGCCTAAGATCCTTGTTGGCACACTGTCCCGTGTCTGGCTTTGATATCTGTAACAGCCCAAATCTATGCTAGCAAATATTGTCATATTTGGTTTTTCCTTTCGGACTTTCGCTCAAGATTTTGAAAACGCATCTACTAAAAAGAGGTTTCTACACCCTTATTAGAAATGCTTCATTACTACAATGTGAGATCTCACAATTCACCTATTGGAGGCCCAAAGTCTTCGCTAACACACTGTCATGTGTCTAGCTTTGATACCATTTGTAATAGTCCAAGCCCACCGCTAGCAAATATTGTCCAGTTTATTTGGTCAATTACTTATCATCATCAACCTCACAATTTTTAAAATGCGTATGATAGAGAGAGGTTTACACACTGTGATGCAGTCAGAATTGGTGTAGAGTCGGAAGGAGATACAACAAATAATGTCGGATAATTAATCCTATGTTGTTGATTAACTTAGAGACTCTGCATAGTATATGATGAAGAGGTATATATATGTGCGTATGTATGTATATGTATATATATGTGTATGTATATGTATATGTATATATATATATATATATATATGTGTGTGTGTGTATGTGTATGTATGTATATGTATATATATGTGTATGTATATGTATATGTATATATATGTGTATGTATATGTATATGTATATATGCATGTATTAAGAAAAATGAAACTTTGTAAAATTCAAAGTAACAGGAAAAAAATTGACCAGAGCGACGGCACCAGGCACCAACACGGAAGTCTGGTCGATTAAGTAGAGACAAGGGTAGTACGGTAATTTCAATAGAAGGACAATGGGGCCAGTTCCGTAATTATGCTCTAAAAGCAGGCGAAACTTTAGAAATAATTAAGAGAAATCACAAAGAGGGGGCCGAAGTAAAAGAAAAAAAATTGAGAAGAAATTAGGAAACAAAAGAAAGAAATACGAAAATTAGCGGACGCGAAAGGAAATAATTGAATGAGGATGAGAGTGGTTTTGAAATCCGGAGAACCGATCTCCCTCCCCCCTCCCTTTCCCTTCTCTGTCAGGGTTCTCTTTCGTCCCTCATCGGTTCAATTTCTCACTTTCTCGCTCCGGAGGCAAAAAATTTCCGCCAGCCAAGACGAGAGGGAGAGAGAGAGAGAGAGAGAGAGAGAGAGAGAGTTCGGAGATACGAAGGGCGGAGATTGTGAACTCGGAGTGAGATTGAGGTTTTGCATGTGATAGCGCAGAGCTTTTCAATCGGCATTGTCGGTTCCATCTGATTCCAAACCCTTTGTTTCAGCCGTTTCAGTCTTTATCATCACGTACGCCTGTATTGGTTTTGATTCCATTTTTCTTCATCGTTTTGGTGGTTTCTGTTCAAGATTTGGTACGGAGTTATCCGTGTAGCTCGTCGTGGCTGCCACATATTCCGGCGTATTCTCGATGTTAGGCGTTCAGTGAGAAAAAGGAACAGCGATCGATTTCTCGAGTGGTTTTTGTTTCTTCTTTGGCGTTTGCCTTGGCTGGATATGGTATTTAGGATCTTTATTGTGAATAAGACATGTTCGTGAGGCTTCTTGTTTGATATGGTTGCGAAAGTAGTCGAATTGATTTCCGGCGGTGCTATTCGGCGCGCACCGTGTGTTGTGCGTTGAAAACGGTTGTTTTTTGAGGGTGCCCATGCTACTGGCCTCATTTTCATGCCGCCTGAACCATTGCCCTGGGATCGGAAAGATTTCTTCAAGGAGAGGAAACACGAGAGGTCAGAGTTCCTCGGACCTGTACCTAGATGGAGAGACTCATCCAGTCACGGATCCCGTGAGTTTAGTAGGTGGGGATCAGGCGATTTTCGTAGACCGCCAGGTGAGCTATACACTCGTTGCTTTCCTTTCTGATTTCCTTTAGTTTTTTAGGTTTGGAAGAGTCAAGAATCTACATCTCTTTCCATGTCGGGCTCTTCATGGAGACTCGTAGTTCTAATCATATACTATTATTTTGCTTAATTGAAACCAAAGTGAAGTGTTATTTCTGTCCCTTCGGTAAATTCTGGATTCTTTCTTCCTGATAGATCTAGTCGACGGAGGATTTATCAGATAACTATCATGATTTATAAAGTGTTCATCATATAATAGTCGTCGATGGTCAGATCCAAGGTTTATCGCCTGTATTAGTCTCAACTAGAATTCTAAATTTGGCTGCAGAAACTGCGCAGATAATTTTGTTTTAGCTTTTTGCCTCATTTTAGGCTCTCTGCTTGTATTGATTGTGTTTTCTTTTGTATTTTCTTCTTCTTTTTTGAAATATTTTTGAAGGTCACGGTAGGCAGGGTGGCTGGCATGTGTTCTCTGACGACTGTGGTCATGGATATGGGCCTTCCATGTCATTCAATAACAAGATTCTGGAAAATGTCAGTAGCAGGCCTTCTATTTCGCATGGCCATGGGAAGTATGCTAGGAATAGTAGGGAAAGTAGGTCTTTTAGTCAAAGAGATTGGAAAAGTCATTCCTGGGCAACAAGTAATGGGTCTACGAACAATGGTGGTAGGCTGCAGCATGATCTAAATTATGATCAGAGGTCAGTTCATGATATGCTGATATATCCCTCTCATTCTCATTCTGACTTTGTGAACCCAAGAGATAAGGTAAAAGGCCAGCATGATAAGATCGACGATTTCAATGGGTTAGGCACAAACCAGAGACGTGATCGGGACTACTCAGTGAGCTCCTCAGGGTGGAAGCCTCTTAAATGGACACGCTCTGGTGGCTTGTCTTCACGCACTTCAACATCAGGCCATTCCAGTAGCACAAAGGGCATTGATGCTTTAGATTCTAATGAGACAAAGTCTGAGGCCGTGTTGCAAAATGCATCGCAAAATCTGTCTCCTTCAGCTGATCATGCTGAGTGCGCAAGGTCTTCTCTCCCATGTGACGAGGCAAATGCCAAGAAGAAGCCGCGACTAGGATGGGGTGAGGGACTTGCCAAGTATGAGAAAAAGAAGGTCGAAATTCCTGATGGTACTGTCTTTACAATTGTTAATGCAGAAGCTACCCAGTCTCTGAATTCTAGCTTGATTGACAAAGGTCCTAGAGGTTCAGGATTTTTCGATTGTACCTCACCTGCAACCCCTTCTTCCGTCATTTGTGGTTCCTCTCCAGGTACACACCAGCGCTCTTTCGTATTTTTGTTACTGTGGGGAAAATATCCAATTCATGTGGCATTTATCAAGTGATAACACATTCAACTGTTTGCAGTACTGGAAAAAAAAATTGATGAGTGTTTAATGTATCTATATTGAACATAAAATAGTCTCAATCAGAAGTTCAGCCAAGCTAGAACAAAAGTACATAAAAAAATTAACAAAATGACAAGGTACATTGACTATTTCCGTGGTTGTGAGAAGTCATAAATTTAGGAAAAAGCATGGTAATCAGTAACTAGATGTTATAGTTTAATAAAATCAGCATATGAACATGGCAGAGGAGGCTATAACGTGTAGGAAATCATGATCGCGTTTAGGAAATCATGATTGCGTTTATGTCAACTTCAAGTACCAGAAGTTGAAAAAAGAATATCTTAGGTTATTTCTAGTGAGGAAGAGAGATAAGAAAGACATTCATAGATGAAGTAGGATAAAAAATGAGGAGAAGGTTTACAAAAAAGCTCTCATTTTCTGATGACATGAGGATGCCCGAGGATAGAGAAGACTATAAATGAGGAAGATGATGCTAACAAACTATAAGGGACAGAGTAATAAAAGAGGAAACAGGCATGTCTTGAGACAGATAAAAGTCAGGAAGACGATGCTTTTCAGAAGGATAACCAATAATTTGACGTTTGACAATTCCTTCTAATGATTGCCTACCTTAATCCCCAAGCAGCGGTGGGGGCGCTCATCAGCATGGTGGGGAAGCCTAGCAGATTAATAAGAGAGTAGAAATATCAGAAGGACTTTTCAGGGAGAGAGAGAACGAGAGAGAGAGAGGAGAGACTGGTCGGGGCTAGTTTGCCCTTGGGTTCTGATATGTTCGGCCTAATGCTTGTTTCTAATATCCATAAATGGTATACATCTTACATTGTGGGCTGTTCTCAGAATTGTCCTATGTGGCTAAGGTATCTTAGAGAGAAGGATTTCACTTCGAAAAAATTGGTGCTTTTAATACTGCCATGTTGTGATCACTCCAGTCTGTTGTCTTTATTGCTATCATCAAGTGAAATGTGTTTGCAGTTTACTGAAATCAAACTCCTACATCTGTGTTTCACTGTGCAGGTGGGGATGAAAAATCATCTGGAAAGGCATCAAGTGATAATGATGTCAATAACTTTGGTTCACCTGGTTCTGGTTTTCAGAATCAGTATGAGGGTTCACCTGCTTCTAATTTAGAGAAGTTGGATCGTTTTTCGATACCTAATTTGGGTTCTCCTCTCAGTCAACTGCTGCAATCTACTGATTCAACTTCAGTGGACTCCTGTGTTGTGAGTTTCACTGCCTTGAGTAAGTTGCTTGCATATAAAAAGGAAATTTCTAAAGTGTTGGAGATGACCGAGACTGAAATTGATTTACTTGAAAATGAGCTGATGGGGTTGAGATCTGGAAGTAAGGGTTACTTTTCTTCTTTCCCCTTGGCATCCAGTTCTTTGCCGGTGGGAGATAAATGCTTTGAAGAGCACAGTAATGTCACTGATATGATCCCGCCAGTTGCTACCCTGCCAGTTGTTACTTCCACAAATAATAATTCAATAACGATGCCACATTCTACAAGTGACTCGGAAGAAGTGCATGCTGATGTCAAGGAAAATGATCAGTCGGATGCGAAGGAATCTGTCATCATGAAAGAGAAGCTAACACTTACTGGTTGCAGTGTTGAAGATAATGTTGTGGCCTCGGTTGACAATAACATGCTTATAAAGAGTGAAGGTCTCGCATTAGAGCCCATTTCTAGTGACATGTATGAATATGCTGATGAGGGAGGAGATAACGTGTTTGATTTAATTCTGGCGTCCAACAAAAAATCTGCACGTGAGGCTTCTGAAGCTTTGATCAGGCTGTTGCCTGCCAATGAACGGAAGATCGATATTTGGATTACAAATGCCTGCTCACGGAATCAATGTTCAATGAAAGAGAGATTTGCAAAGAGAAAGAAGTTATTAAGATTTAAGGAAAGAGTAATTGCACTTAAGTTTAGAGCCTACCAGTCCTTGTGGAAGGAGAGTTTGCATGTGCCTCCTGTAAGAAACCTACGTACAAAATCTCAGAAAAAATATCAGTTGAGTTTGTGGACAAATTACAGTGCTTACCAGAAGAACCGATCTTCCATCCGATTCCGTATGCCTTCACCTGGTAAGGAGAGATCTAATCTATGTCCTTACATTCATGAATATTTTAAACAGGGTTTGGTCTATTGACTTGCTTCTTTTATCAGCAATGGTATCAGTTTGCATTTATGAAACTTAACTGGTGTTCTAAGACATAAACTTCGTATCTGTGTTTATTTTGGTGTCTCTACCACAAAGATTGAACCCATATGAAATGCTTGGACGAAACCCCTTCCACCGACTGATCTTAGTGTTGACTGTCCACATTTGTTCTCAAATGCACAGTTCAGTTTATTGTCTGTGGTTCGAAGTCGATAGGTTTCTCTGAGCTTTTTGCATCGTTTTTTTGATATTTCGTCTCAGCAGCAATGGTACTCTCTGTGGACTAATTTTGTTGTTTTCAATGCTCCCCTTTACTTCTTTAGTTTGCCTCATGTGAACTTTTTCCCTCTTTAAATCAGGAAGCGTACATATGTGGAGAATCTCTTAATGTGATACAATTGATACTATCATTTTAAACTTTAAACTGGCCTTGCAGCAGGAAATCTGAACCCCGTTTCTAACACGGAGATTCTGAAGCACGTGAGCAAGCAGCTTTCTAATCCCCAGACTAAGCAGTATCGGAAGGCGTTGAAGATGCCCACATTAATTCTAGACAAGAAGGATAAGATGGCATCAAGGTTCATCTCTAATAATGGATTAGTTGAGGATCCGTGTGCGGTTGAGAAGGAAAGGATGATGATTAACCCATGGACCTCAGAAGAGAAAGATGTTTTCATGGAGAAGTTAGAATATTTCGGTAAGGACTTTGGAAAAATTGCTTCCTTTCTTGATCATAAGACAACGGCAGACTGTATTGAGTTCTACTACAAAAATCACAAATCCGATTGCTTTGAGAAAACTAAGAAGCTGGAGTTTGGTAAGAAAGCAAAGTCCTCCACTGGTAACTATTTGATGACAACAGGGAAGAAATGGAATCCAGAAACAAATGCTGCTTCTCTCGACATTTTGGGCGCTGCTTCAGCAATGACAGCTTGTGCTCATAAGTATTCTAGCAGCAGGTCGGGTGGAAGAACTGCATGTTACACGACTCAATTCGATGATAATCTATCAGAAAGGGCCAAAAGTTTTCATAGTTTTGGGAATGAAAGAGAAAAGGTTGCTGCTGATGTTTTAGCAGGTATCTGTGGTTCCCTGTCTTCAGAAGCCATGGGGTCATCATGTATCACTGGTAATTTCCACAGAAGAGATGGTTCTCAGGATTTGAAGTGCAAAAAGGGTGCTACAACCATATTAAGACGGCGTATGACAGCCAACCTTCTGCAGTCTGTTGACGATGAGGTTTGTTCGGACGAAAGTTGTGGAGAAATGGATCCTTCTTATTGGACAGATGGGGAGAAGTCTCTTTTCATAGAAGCAGTGACAGTTTATGGGAAGAATTTCTCAATGATCTCTACCCATGTAGGATCGAAATCCATGGACCAGTGCAAGGTCTTCTTCAGTAAAGCACGGAAGTGCCTTGGTTTGGATTTGATATGCTCTGCAAAGAAAATGCCAGCAAATGGAAGAGACTGCAATGCTAATGGATGTTGCGGTGAAGCAGGTGTGGACAGAAATGCCTTTCCTTGCGAAGGGGTTGGAAATGGTGGGGAATTGGAGTCCATGAATCCACAATCTACACATCAGGAAGTCAAAGAGATTAATAGTCATAGTAATACAGCTGTAGATGCCATGGTGTCTGATGTCTGTCATAGGAAGGATAGCTCTCATTCAGCTTTGGACGAGGACTGCCAGTCTGTGAATTCTGCCAACGATAAGAATCGCTCGCTACACAATCATGCAGTCGTGTCTGATGAAACTGCGAAGGAACAAGGAAATTCTTCTCGGGTCACAGTATCAGTTGGAAATGGTTTGGATGCCGAAACAAAGAGGGGAAATATAGATACTAGCACTGGTCAAGGTGCGAAAGCCCCAGCTCACACAGCTGATAGCTCTTTAGCGCCCTTAAATTCTCATGTCACCTCAGTTCCTAAAGATGAACAAGGGCGTCTACATGTCAGAGTGCGTTCACGCAGTTTGTCTGATTCTGAACAATTGTCTATAAATGGTGACGTGAAACTATTTGGTCAGATTCTTACCCATTCCTCATCTGTGCCAAGTTCAAGTTCTAATGGGAACCGAACGCAGCACCACAAGTTCAAGCGCAGATTGAAAGCAAGTAGCCATGGAAATCTGAGTACTGCCAAGTTCAGTCGTAAAAGCTCTTCAGGTCAAGAGGATGTTCCCTCAAGAAGTTACGGAATTTGGGATGGAACCCAAATGCGCAACGGGCTTTCATCACTGCCCGATCCCACTACCCTACTGTCCAGATATCCTACATTTGATAATTTCTCTAAATCTACCTCCCCTATAGAGCAGCAGCAGCCCATTCTCAATGAACAGAAATCAAATTGTGATTCCCAGATGTCGGAGGTAAATAGTAGTAAGGTGGCTCAGGAGGTAGTTGGAGGAATTATTGTAGGAGAGATTTGTAATGATGATGATGATGATGCACTAGATACTAAATTGCATTGCAATAAGGCGGAGGATGGTGGCTCCTAGGAAGAGAGAATTAGCTGGTAGCAGATTTATGTTTAGAGAGAGCCTTTCAACAGAGGCACTCTCTTAGCAGCAATTGGTTTCTTTTGCTGCACCCCATGTATCATAGTTTCGTTGATGTCAATGAATGATAGCAGAATTTGACGGTTCTTATTGCCGTCTTTGTAGGAGGAAAAAGAAAGAGTAATGCTTCAAAATTATTTTTCTTCAGTTTAACATAAATTTCAATTCCAGTCGACACTTAGGGAGCTGTTGGGAATCGCCATTTGATTTCTGTTCATTTGGAATTTGATCTTCCTAAATGTTTCAGGCAGAAGAGGCTAATAGTGCCATACGCAAATAGCACATCTGGTTGGCAGATCTGATGGGGCCTATAAGAGGATGTATGGATCTTATCTTTTAAATTGTTTCTAGAACCTATCTTTTAATTCATTAAAGAAAAAAAAAAAAAAAAAAAAAATAGACGAAAAGATATGCTTGTGTAATTAAAGTATAAGGATAAGAGAATAGGACCAATCTTTTTGACATCCATGCTATGCTTTATTCATCCACTCCATTTCTGGCATCTTCAGCCCCTTCCGGAGGGAGTGGCTCAACGATTTTGACAACCTTTCAACAAGAACAAGAGAAAGTCCCTTTTTAGTCATACATGAAAGAAACAAGTTTAAAACAGATACAAGAAATTAAGCACTAGGAAGCTACTTCACATAAAATGCTTCATGTGCCAACTCAACAAATTGAGACGTTTATTTAAAGGGGGAAGCCATATAAAATATCATGAATGCTTCCATAGGAATAGGTTAACACGAGATGATTGGACAAGACCAATGCGCGCCAACCATGAAAATATTGTCTTCCCATACGCATACAAATGCAACAGAGTTATCTAATGAAATTGCATCATATGTGAAGGCATATATAATCCAGTAGAGTCTAGCCTACTAATATTACTTGACTGCCAACATGGGCGTTGTTCAAAAAAATATAAATGCACTCATCCCATTGAATTTTTGCATCTCTATTATTCTTAATGGACACAAGCATCTGGACAAGAAAACGGAAGTATGAATGACACTTGTGTTATATACTAAATTCAAAGCTTACCTCATTGGTTCTCGGGTGATAAAGGACCAATTGATGTGCGTGCAAGTAGTAGCTATAATCTCCAGGCACAGGTTTCATAGCCTTTTGGTAACTTCTGGACAGAATGTGCATGGTTTCTTTGCAAGAAGAAAGAGGAATCAAATTCAAGATGGGGACAGCAACATAGAGAGGATCACCTAAGAGGAAAAGACAGTTTTTTCTTTTTCTTTGAGCAACGCATTTTCAGCACAGTCGATGAAATTGCGAGCTCACAAATACGCAAGTCAACTAATGGTTGTTAGAAAAAAGTTCATCTACAAAACAAGCAATGAGAACCCCCAAAACATTTAAAGTTAAAAGAATTGATCAACTTTAAAGAAGCATTACCCAATAGAGGATGCCTATTGAAGAAAGATGGACACGGATTTGGCGGGGTCACCCAGATTGAATTTCCACCTGTAAAATATATGACGAAATTTAAACCCTTTGAATTGTGGTGCATCGCACAGTTCACTCTCTTTATCAAGAATATTTCCACTATCAGACCAGCTGCAAACTCTATTTAAATGGCTTCCAAAAATAATCGATAACATGCCAATCAATATTTAGTGTATGAAAATAGTGAAGAAATTGAGACCTTGGCAGTAAAGCCCATCGCACCAGAAAATTAATTTGTAGTTTTACGTATAAGCAGAAAATGCAGATGCGAAGATTGTAAAAGTTTGGTCGTTGCAGTACGTGTAAATACATAAGGTGCCTTTTAAGCCTAATGGAATAAGCCCTCCCTCTTTCTTTAACAATCAGAAGTCTCTTGGGCATGTAATTGCAACTCAACAAACAGAAGAAGTCCTCTGTGACCTATTTCAAAGGAATCAGTAGAGGAGCAATGATAAAAGGAGAGGTACATCCGCTTAACTATTTCACAGAACACGCGTGGTGAGGGTTAGCAAAAGGTATACCCATGCTTAGGATATACTTAAAAGTGAAAGAAACTCATATACTACGGTGACAGTGAAAACTAACAAAAATGTGAATAACAGCAGAAAAATCCTTTTAAATAGAAAAGAATGTACAGAGAAGTGTAGTCAGGAAGTTCTTCCAACAAAAGGAGATACCTGGACCAAAGTGTGTTCTCCACGTTCGTCTATCTCAAGAACATTGACTTTTCTGAAAGCTGGTTTCCCATCTCAAGTTATAAATTCAAAAAAAGTAAACATGATTGAATATTGAAGCTAGTAACTATTGAAACACGGTCAGATAGACAATGGAAGTAAACATGAACAGGATCATGATCGTGATGGCCATATAAAATTTATCTAGAAATCCATGAATAATGACACTCCACTTTCTTAGCCAACAACTTAAGAGACTTTTGCTTTCCCTATCATGTACATTTTTATGGTAGCAACACTGTCCTCTCAAGAGAACATGAGTTTTACTGAATCAGAGCATATAAGATGCGAGCAAAAACCTGAGGAAGTAGCAAAGTACAGGCCCTGAGCAACCTCAGGTATTGCATCCATCCAATTAGCAGGTCAATGCTCACCTACAAAGAAAGCGCTCTTAATCATTTATATGCAATTAACAGAAAAAAAAAAAAAAAAAAAACGTTCTGACAAGAAACAAAACTAGCTTTCACTCCATAGTGATGTAACCTCCAATTATTTTGCACCCTAACTCAGAGAGCAAGTGCCGCAACCATATGCAAGAAATTTAAATCGTCAACCATATTCAAAGATTTTCAACGTTATTTTCATGTAATTTCAGAGGAACAAATGACCCTTGCTAATAGAATTCCGACAAATATCATCTAACAAGTAACACTGCAGGATTAATATTACTCTCAGAACAGTAAACTAGTTTAAGGGATGAAATGAAAAAGGTTAACCATAACCAGAAATGTCATAATAGATGTACCTCATCATCTTGAATTATTCAAGTTACAAGTTTTTAAAATTCCTCTTTGTACCTTGCATAGTTTAGACAAGAAAAAACAGTAAGAAAGACGAAGATATTATATGTTCAGATGTTCTAGAATGTTTACATCACATTTTTCTAGTATTAATGTATATTTTGCTAGATAACTTCTGAAAACTAGCAACTTATATTCTAAAATTAGCAACTACAACAGCCAGAAGTTCAAAAATGAAAACATGCAGATACGTTCAAATTTATCGATTTAATAACTGGATCTGCTTGTTTCCCTTGGAAAGAGCTTTCCCCCTCCAATGTATGAGTTTCTAATACTTGCCTAGAAGATGACGCACTTTCTCTAGCATTTTTTTGGACTTGACTGAAATAATTACTCACCTATCCCTTTTATCTATGATTGCTTCGTCACCAGCCATTTCCTCATATTATTTATTCATTCTTGTTTTCCTTTACTACCTAAAATCAGGATACTGACACTGGGTGGGGGAGGCCTGTTTTCTGTTATTTGTTTACCAGACAGATTTCACATTCATCAATCTTTCTAGGTTTGCAAGACAAGCGGTCCTGAATCATTATTTAGGTGATTTAGCAATATGCTAAATATCAGGATCCAAAGCCTCCTTCCCCCTGGCTGGTGCATGTGCATCTAACAGATGTTTGAGAAGAATCTTCATGTTATATTCTAAAATAAAGAAGAAGCAGTAACAAAAAGTTAAAGCTAAATTACATAACCTAAGTATCATAAGAATAAAACTCAAAGTAGCATAGATAAGAAAATAAAAACTTTTGACAGATTTCAACCACGGTGAAAATTAAATCTGTTGAACCGGGACGGCTAGTTAGAAATGGCTGTAGACAATAAAGTCTGCGGCTTATAGAAACTACAAACAAAATAATCATTCTCTGAATATATATAACATGCAGAGACAAGAACAGAAATTTACAAAAAGTTATATTGCCTAACCTGTTTCTCCCAACGCAAAATGTTCCATCAGCAAATTATGCAGCAAACTGTGTATGAAGCATAAGGGTGACTGGTGAGGCATTGTAAACACAAACATGAAATACAATTCCTAAATAGTTGGTTTGTGAATTACGAAAAGGAGGAAATTCCTTGTGCCAAAGAGTGGACAATAGTCCAGGACGTCCAGGACAAACGGAAAAGGGTATCTTGTTAAAGGACAATGCAGGACGAGTGTATTCTGTTTCTATACAAATTTATCAAATGGAGAGTAGCAGAAGCAGTAAAATAACTAATTGTTAGGCAATAGTGCTTCATTAGACCAGGAAATGAGGTAGAAATACAGAAATAACCTCAAGGCTTCATAACGTTGATACCCTCCCCAGCATCAGAGCAGCAGGCTTATGAACTGATAATGTTTCTATACTCTTAACAATTCTAGGAGGCTAGAAACATTCTTACCGAAATAGCAGACCACATGGGAAAAGGAAACATCTAAAGTTAAAAGAGGCACTCTAAATTCGTGACTAATACCACATCTTCAACATTCCATTGCAGTCTCAATTATTTGTTTCATTTCAACATTAATCACAACTGCCTTATGCATATAAACTAGTAAATTGGGATTTCAACGATTTTCATTTGACACTGGATTATAGGCAAACAAGCAATCAGATATCCAACGACGACAATACATTACAATAAAGCTTCCGCATATTCATGGAAATCTCGTCCAGCGTCGGGTTTATGTCACCTAACCTGAAGTTCCCCTTTCACAGGCGATGAACAGGGTCAGGATGCAACCCTTCTCAGTCGGAGGGACTCTGCTTCCTTGACCATCATTGAAGCTGCGTCAAAACTATGCATTGCTGGGAAACACCGCCAGGTAATACTTGCAAGCAAGACGGCTTACTTAATGCAATCTGAAAAATAGTTGGTAGCTCACAACTTCAAGGGAATTGGAAGCAACCCATAACACAGATTAAAAGGGTAAAAAATACCAGTTAAAATGCATTTACCGTTTCGACGTCTTCGTATAAAATCTCGAGCAAATATGGAGTATCTGATTCTTTCCATGGCAGCCGACGATAGACAACTTTTGAACAAATCCTATAAAGCTTGTAATATATGAAAACAACTCAAGCTATCATGCAAGCTATTGAACAAACTAATAAAATCGGGGGTAAAGAGACCGGTGTGAATAATCTGACCATCGATCTATCTACACTTTCCACATTGATTTTGTTTCAAAACATCTTCAAAAAAAATAAAATATAATGAAATAAACAAGCACGAACACAAGTTCCAAATAATGTGCAGCAGTGCAATCTCTTTCACAACTGTCATAAATTTCCTAAATTAAAGACCACCGAACCTGTTCGTTCTGAATTCGCCGCAACCAGCTGCAACAGTAATCGATGCAAAACAAGTTTCATTAACGATCAGAAATATCAAACACGAGAAAATCCGATAATCTAGACAAAGTTTGAGTAGGCCTACCCCTCCAGTGGAGCCGATATCTTATATTTGCAAAAAAAAAAAAAATAAAGCTCGATCAAAGACTTTCCTGACAAGTTATCACGAAAAGAAGAAGCGATCACTAAACATGAAATCGAAATGGCTTCTGTGAAAAGCGAAGTTGAACGGAAATAAAGAGAACCGGAGTCGGAGGGCTTAATGACATCGTTGTAGAACAAGCCGTCGTTGAGATCTGGCCATGGAATTCCGATAACCTGAAAGAACCTTCCGAGCATTATACGGATTGATCTTGAATGAGGAAATCGAGAAACAAATTTGGCCAGCAATGCATTCCGCGCCACTGGTCCTTGAAATGCAGGAATTCAGTGCAGAATCACGAGCGGGAAGTAGCGTTGTCTTGAAGAGGAGAGTAAGAGGGAAAAGTAAGTTCAACAATCTCTTGACTCGGTCAAATCGGTAAAAATCGTTACATTTATATACACAACGAGAAATATATATATATAGAGAGAGAGAGAGCGGTCAGATGCGAATCCTCGTTATAAATGTTGCTTAACTAAAATTAAAAAAAGAAATATATTAATCTGATTTAAATTTAATTTAATTTTATCTTAAAAATTAGAAGTCGACTCTTATAGTCTTGAATGTTAAATTTATATAGTTTTTTTTTTTTTTTTTTTTTTTTTTTTTTTTTTTTTTTTTTTTTTTTTTTTTTTTTTTTNAATCTAAATTTGATTAAATTTTACCAATTGTAACAATTTTTTACCCCACCAGTATCCACCAATTTCTACTAATTTTTACTTGGCCAAACCATAGCATAAGAGACTAACACAATAACCCAAATGAAAAAGATTTTTTATTGTTAAAAAAAAAAAAAAAAACTAATTAATCAGTGTATATAATGATTTACGAAATTTGACCGAATTTTAATAACTAATTTCTTTTAAAATTATAAAAACTCAATTAAATAACGTGATAATGGGCTTCTATGTATCTCCCAAAATATATTTATTTTTATTTTGTTATTTATGTACCAACACTTTAATCTAATAAGCCTTGGTTGATGATGATTATGTATTAAAACATATAGGGGCAAAATTGGAATTAATATTACAAGTTACTAAAAAATGCAATTTGCCCAATAATAAATCAAGTAACAATGTTATTTAAAACTGGGTAACTATTGGAAGAGACTATTAGAATTTTTGAAAAAGGAAAAATTGGAAGAGATTATTGATATCTTACCCGATTGAATCATGTGTTACTTGCATGTTTATGTACTGAGTGTAAAATCCCACGTTGGTTGGAAAGAAGAACGAATTCTTCACAAGGGTGTGAAAGTCTAAGAATGACGATATCTACTAGCACTGAACTTAGATTATTGCAGTGAGTATCCAAAATAAATTAACACACAAGTTTATGGTCGTGAGTTACTTCAGTATCATAGTACCTGCAACTCGAACATAGGCTCGAGATTTTCAAAATAGAGGTACCATGCGTCCTTGAACCGATAATCATCTTTTGATTAACCAACTAACTAAAAAGTAAGTGAAAAAATAACGAGAAGAAAACATCGAGAACACAAAGTCAACTTGACTCGCCTTTACAAGGGAGAAAACGTCATAAACGCCAATTCAAGATCAGACATGCAAAACAGAAATTGTGCTCCATTTGCCATGAGTTTTCCAAGAACACTTTTGGAATTCAATTCATGGGTCAACTAAAATAGTGATTGATTTAGCCGACAATATTGAATTCAATTCATGACAAAGTCTCCCATCTCCTCACATTTCACCATCTTTCCTCTATAATACGTTGTGTTTCTCATCACCTTCCTTCTGAGCCAAAATATGACAAAGCAAAATTGAACAACATTCCCACCAGGATTTAATACACACACAAAGACACTTTTTATTTCATCAATTTATACTTTGAACTGTCAAATACTGCCAAATGAACAAACTGGTGTATAATGGAGAATTAAACACAATAGGATACAGAGAAGAACACTCACAATAAATGGTGAAGGAGAGATCAGCAGGGTATGTTGGTTGGTGTTGGAGGACCTGCTACCTGAAGAGTGGTAACTGGATTCCAGCTCTCGATGTCGCCACAATGACCGTTTTTCACAGTAACGACGGGAAAAGGGGTCGATTTGCCGATTGAATCTTGGAGGGTTAGTTTTTCCGAAGCTACTGCCTTGAGTCGGAATCGCTCTGCCCTTGAGCCGATAACCTGGCCTAAGACTGATGCTGCAATTGTAAATGCCATTGCTGACTTCGGCATTAAGATGGATTTCCTCAGCATAGCTATAAATGGAACAGCTGCATGAACGGCAGCAAACCAAGAGGGTGAGAATTTTTCAGTGTGTTCTCTCCATATTCCTAAAGGTACATTTGCTGCCATGCCGAGTAGACCGATTGCGAGTACTTTTGCTGGCAACGGTTGGGGGCGGAGATTCTTTGCAAATGCAGTCTTTGCTAATGCTGCTCTTGCTGCAACTACGGCTGGTGGACATCTAAATTTCATGCCTGGTGGGGGCTGAAGAGCTTTCGCAACAAGTGGTATGACATTGCTAACAGCACGGTATGACTTCGCAATCGGGCAGTTCCCCATTTGCAGCCATTCATTACCCACAGCTTCATGTGAATTTCCACCCTGAAAATGAACATAATGATAAGTCAAGAGAAAAGATCACATACATCCTATAGATTTTCATCCATTCCGATCACAATATTCTTTAGCATATGAATTCCATCATTTTTCACCTAGCAGCTAAAGTACTCAATAGATATAACCCATCAAAGATTAACAATTGATCACCTTTGAAGAAGACTCTTTCTTGGATGATTCAAATTTCTTTTTCTGATTTTTCCACTTGTCTGAAAATGAATCAAAGCTGAAGGGACCTCCAGGTCCGAAGGAAGAGAGACTAATAGTGGCAGCTTTGGCAGCTAAAGGATTGAACTGCGATGGGGCTGGTTTGAGTTCTACACTCTCTGGATGCATAGATCTTCCAGAGAGTGGAACCACTCCATCTCGACCATGGAAAAGCCTAAATGCCATATCAAAATTGGGACCATCTTCAAAAATTGGCCCTTTAGCTCCACGCACCTATAAAAAGTGGAAAAGCAGTTATTAGATTAACTAGAAATCAGAAAAATGTCAGAATTATATGCAAAACTGAGTTACAAGAACATCGAGGGAGACCCAACAACAGCCTACATTGAAGATTGTAAGATTTATTGAAGAACTAAATATAACACTCGAATCCGGGAGCGAACTGCTAATAGTTATAACAACACAATAAGAGGATAACTAACAGAGGTACAAAAAGTGCATTTAATTCACCTCAGCCATGTCACCAGAGATAAGAAAGTATCCACTTATTCATCTATCAAGTCATACTAGCAAGAAACTGAAACAGGTATACATATACCATATACACTAAAATAAGTAGTGCTTGGGCTGGCAACACTAAACTATAAGAAATGATTTATATATAACAAGAACTAATATTTACATGTGTCAAGTTTTGTAAAACTAATATTTATATATTTATATATGTAGAGTATTATAAATAGTTATGAAAATAATGGAACACTGAATAACTTTGACAGGAAGACTATTAATTCATTCCTATTATGTTGAACCCTTAGTATAATTTTAGGGAAATACAGATGCATGTCTGATATTCAAGTGTTTTCCATAGTTGAACATTGACCAATGTTGTAATTTATAGGACAAAACGAGTTGAATTAATTCATTTGTACAAATTCAAACATAAAATTATAGAAAGAAAAAACTTACAGGCATGGGGAATGCCATGGACGAGGAAAATGAGAAATGAGTCGGCTCATTAATATTCCTCAAGAATGGACATCTTTGGATATCCTCTGTAAAGCCTCCAAGGAAATTATCCATTTCTACCTTCAATTACCTAAAATACTCAAAGATGGAATAGTCACCATAAGTTTTTTACCATAAAATCTGTACATATACATAGAGAGAGAAGAAGAGTACACAAAGAAACAATATCCATAGCATGAAGGTTTTTCTTTTCAATTCAAGCATAAGAGCCCCAAAACCACACGACTGCTTAAAGCCAATTTTCACGAAGAAAAGTCAACCAAAGTAAAATGAACTAGGAATTAGCTTTTCTCCTAAAAGAATCTTCCCAATTCATCTAGAGGCCCTAATCACTAAAACCACTTCAATATTCAGGAGATGCAACAACACGCAGTAGTTGAAAACAAGTATATGCAAGCAATTCAAGACACAACTAACAAAACCGGTTGTTTATTCAATCAACTCGATCAACACTTACGAGCAAAATTGTCATTCAATTAAGGCTATATGCGAAAAAATTCCACAACAACCAACTCTGAACTGAATCCATAGCTAACGGATCCTGAAAATACAAAACTAAAACACAAATCCGAAACAATTCGAATGTATTGAGCTCGTAAGAAGCAGATGTACGTCTAGCAAGTCAGATCGCACAAAAACACCAACAATTACAACAAAAAAGAAACGAACGAAAATTGAGAACGCAATTAAAAACAGAAATTAAAAACACGGTACAAAGTCAGATCGGAAACAACAGAAGAAAAAGGAATGCAGAATCGTACCTGAAGATCAGAGAGAGAGAGAGAGGAAGAGGAGACGATCGGAGAAGGGATAATAGGTAGGTGAAGGCAGAGATGGAGTAGAAAAGAGAAATGCTTTCGATTTTTCTTTTTTGTTTTTGTTGCAGAACAGAGCGGAGAGAGAGAGAGAGAGATGAAACGACGCCGTGCAAGACACACGCCTTGGTTGGAGTTGTGAAAGAGGGAGGGAGAAATTGGTAATTTTAATAGGGAAATTTTGGGAAAGAGGCGTGGCGTATGGCGGGCGTCCACGACCTAATTTTGGTCAACGCTTTGCAGCTGCCTCCTTTGTTTTTTTCTTGCTGCCGAAATGGGCTTTAGGTTCCCTCATTGTGGGCCCACTCGCCACGCGCTTCACGCGCTTTAAATGCAACTCTTCCTCTGCCCAGCCTGAACTTGGAAGTACTCCCCCCTGGTCTCCCTCTCAATTATTATTATTAGGTTAATTATTGTTTTTTCTATTATATGAAAGAAAACACTCCACATTAATTTTTTACTAACTTTAAATTAATTTAAAATAATTTGAAAATAAAAAGACTAAAATATATTAAAATTTATTGAAAATATAAAGACTAAAATAGAATAAAAATAATATTTTTATTTTTATTTATTTATTTGAATTCAAAAGATAGAAGTAAATAAGGGAATGCTGAACTTTAATCTGTTTCACTTCCTTTTTGTTTAATTTAATTTAATTTAATTTATTAATTATTCCTCCCTCTCATTTACTTGACTATTATTTCTCAACTTTCAAGATTTTTTTCTTCCTTTTTTTTTATTTCTCTCCCTTTACCTTTACTTTTTTTTTATTCAAAATAAAAATAAGCCAATATTTATTATATAAGAACGTTATGCACAAATTGACTATAATCTATAACAGTGATAGATAATAAATAATTTATATATATTTTTTTAAGTATAGTTGAATCTAGATTATTAGTCCAATAATTTAAAGATCATTAAATTTTTAGTATAATTTAATGTTTTATCTACAAAATTATACTGAAATGGGCAATTAAGTGTGGTTAAAAATAATAATAATCAAACAATGTTAAACCATATTTATACTTGAAATTCAAAAGTATTTTTCTTTAAAAAACGACATGTCGGTTTTCGAGATTTGAATTTGATTTCAGATGGGTACCTAAGAAGTCAAAATAATTTTTTATAAAAAAGAAAGTAAATAGAAATAAGATGATGAAATCCTATGAGTTCAAGTTTAAGAAGAAACTGAATCCAATCAATACTTACAAATAACAAGAGAAGTTTTTAACAAAAGCTGTGATCAAAAGCAACTAACTGGCATCACTATGTACAAATGAAAGCAACCAGGAAACCGATGATGGATGGATTCACATCTCTACAAAACTCCAGTGCTTACACTAATGAGTTCTACAAATTCGACAATACGAAATAATCACCTAAAAGCCTATCCTATACTATACTAAAAGAAACACCAAGGAAAACACACAAATCTTGCACTAAATGGACAGTCAAATACCAAAATCATTGAACCAACCGACCTATCGAGGTTTCGTTTCCTCACATGTTTCCTTGTACTCTGGCTTCAGCTCATATGTTCCTTGGTGAACGCCCTTGTTGTTGTAGNAATAGGTAGGTGAAGGCAGAGATGGAGTAGAAAAGAGAAATGCTTTCGATTTTTCTTTTTTGTTTTTGTTGCAGAACAGAGCGGAGAGAGAGAGAGAGAGATGAAACGACGCCGTGCAAGACACACGCCTTGGTTGGAGTTGTGAAAGAGGGAGGGAGAAATTGGTAATTTTAATAGGGAAATTTTGGGAAAGAGGCGTGGCGTATGGCGGGCGTCCACGACCTAATTTTGGTCAACGCTTTGCAGCTGCCTCCTTTGTTTTTTTCTTGCTGCCGAAATGGGCTTTAGGTTCCCTCATTGTGGGCCCACTCGCCACGCGCTTCACGCGCTTTAAATGCAACTCTTCCTCTGCCCAGCCTGAACTTGGAAGTACTCCCCCCTGGTCTCCCTCTCAATTATTATTATTAGGTTAATTATTGTTTTTTCTATTATATGAAAGAAAACACTCCACATTAATTTTTTACTAACTTTAAATTAATTTAAAATAATTTGAAAATAAAAAGACTAAAATATATTAAAATTTATTGAAAATATAAAGACTAAAATAGAATAAAAATAATATTTTTATTTTTATTTATTTATTTGAATTCAAAAGATAGAAGTAAATAAGGGAATGCTGAACTTTAATCTGTTTCACTTCCTTTTTGTTTAATTTAATTTAATTTAATTTATTAATTATTCCTCCCTCTCATTTACTTGACTATTATTTCTCAACTTTCAAGATTTTTTTCTTCCTTTTTTTTTATTTCTCTCCCTTTACCTTTACTTTTTTTTTATTCAAAATAAAAATAAGCCAATATTTATTATATAAGAACGTTATGCACAAATTGACTATAATCTATAACAGTGATAGATAATAAATAATTTATATATATTTTTTTAAGTATAGTTGAATCTAGATTATTAGTCCAATAATTTAAAGATCATTAAATTTTTAGTATAATTTAATGTTTTATCTACAAAATTATACTGAAATGGGCAATTAAGTGTGGTTAAAAATAATAATAATCAAACAATGTTAAACCATATTTATACTTGAAATTCAAAAGTATTTTTCTTTAAAAAACGACATGTCGGTTTTCGAGATTTGAATTTGATTTCAGATGGGTACCTAAGAAGTCAAAATAATTTTTTATAAAAAAGAAAGTAAATAGAAATAAGATGATGAAATCCTATGAGTTCAAGTTTAAGAAGAAACTGAATCCAATCAATACTTACAAATAACAAGAGAAGTTTTTAACAAAAGCTGTGATCAAAAGCAACTAACTGGCATCACTATGTACAAATGAAAGCAACCAGGAAACCGATGATGGATGGATTCACATCTCTACAAAACTCCAGTGCTTACACTAATGAGTTCTACAAATTCGACAATACGAAATAATCACCTAAAAGCCTATCCTATACTATACTAAAAGAAACACCAAGGAAAACACACAAATCTTGCACTAAATGGACAGTCAAATACCAAAATCATTGAACCAACCGACCTATCGAGGTTTCGTTTCCTCACATGTTTCCTTGTACTCTGGCTTCAGCTCATATGTTCCTTGGTGAACGCCCTTGTTGTTGTAGACACAGAGATCTTTAAGGATTTCTTTCATATATTGCTGCAAAAATCAGATGAGCATTCATGAGGTGTGCCAATTCAAGATAAATCTTATTTCGGGTTGGTCGGTCTCTCGAGTCAACGGTTTTGATGTCCAATATGGTTGTCTTTCAAAGAGACTAAAAATGAACTTGTAGTTGACAAATTATCATATTGGTTGTCTTATGTCCAATATGGTTGTCTCTAAGTCAGATGATAAACTAAACGTGCAAAATTAGCATTCATCATGTGTGCCAGTTCAAGATAAATCTTATTTCAGGTCGATCGGTCTCTCGAAACAACTGTTTTGATGTCCAATATGGTTGTCTTTCAAAGAGACTAAAAATGAACTTGTAGTTGACAAATTATCATATTGGTTGTATTATGTCCAATATGGTTGTCTCTAAGTCAGATGATAAACTAAACGTGCAAAATTAGCATTCATCATGTGTGCCAGTTCAAGATAAATCTTATTTCAGGTCGATCGGTCTCTCGAAACAACTGTTTTGATGTCCAATATGGTTGTCTTTCAAAGAGACTAAAAATGAACTTGTAGTTGACAAATTATCATATTGGTTGTATTATGTCCAATATGGTTGTCTCTAAATCGATTGTTGACAGATTAATGTATATTTATAAACATGCTCTGAAATGATGCACAAGGAAAAAAACAAATGATTCATTTCGATGAGGTAAAAACCAGGTGATAAACTATAGGTGCAAACTTAGTATTAGATGGGTGTGCAAATTCAAGATAAAGCTTACTTCAGGTTGATCGGTCTCTTGAATCAATTGTTTTGAGGTCCAATATGGCTGTCTTTCAAAGAGCCTAAAAATGATCTTCTCCAATTCGCCACGCTCCTTCCTCAGCCTCTTATTTTCCGATCCCTTGCTCACCACCTTCTTCTTCTCCTATACCACATTTGTTCACACAAATAGTAAAAAATAATTCTTGGAAGCATTTGAACAAGCTTCCGCCTGACTATGAGGTTAGATAGATATAGTTGAACTTGACAATGAGAATATATGAAACAATGTAGAAAAGAAAGTAGTATAAGTACTGCAGCTCCAAATGACAACACGTCCATCCCTGGCATTGGCCTCATATGTCCTCCTGTGACATGATCAATCACCTGTATGGAATGTTTGGAAATTTGAACCAGAAGATCATAAAAGAAATAACCAAACACCCAAGTACGTTGCATAGAAAGTTACAAAGGAGACCTGAATCTGTCTGCTTTTGGTCATAGACTTGTGAGTTCTTTCACGACAGAGTTTCCCGTAACTATCAAGATTTTGATCATGCGGCTTCATGTCAAATTTGTTCAGTATTTTTCCTTCAACAGTAAACTTCCCTAAATTGAAAGAAGAATTGATACCATAAGGCAGATATTCTGTAGTAATGATCTAAAATAATGTTGAATAAGTTCAAAGAATAAAAAAAAGTTATAGCTGCTCTAAATTTCTGAAAGTCTTTGAACACAGAGAATTTCAATATTTCAAGATGAAAAATAGAAGTTATAGCTGCTCTAGATTTCTTGAAGTCTCTATAGCACACAGAACTTATCAGTTTTATTTGTTTGTCCAGTAAATAAGCAGAAATTTGAAGATAAAGATCAAGATGGTGGAAATTTGAATAGAAGTTCTCTATACTATAACTCAATCAATGTAAATCTCCTCTGCTAACATTACAGAATCTCAATGTAAAAAGCTGGAACGAACATATAAATGTCAAGACAGAAAATACTTAAGAACCCTGTTCGTATGCAAAGACAAATCTTTTCTGCAGAATTTGATCAACAAGTGCTTTGAGATCATTTACTCCATCTCTTACTGCTGAAAACATGTTTTAGTTTTCATCAGATAAAATATGTGCATCGAGATCAACTACCCCATCTCAATACACCAGATGTTGGACAGAAAAGGAATTAAAGAGGATTGATGAGAGAAAGGACACAGAAAGGGATAGAACTTGGAGGGAAATATAAGCAAACAAGCTTCATCTCACCTAATTGGGAAGTACAACAGAAGCCTAATGAACTTGTTGTAGTCAGATTAATCTAAAGAAACTGTCTCTCATACTAACTCCCACATTGTGAACTTTTCTTTTTCTTTTTGAACAATGGTCACACTATATAAATAACCAGCAAGAAGCGTATTAAGATATCTCTCATGCCCAAACCTAGGAATTTTATAAAGCTTCCTAATTAAAATATATTTGAAAGAGATAATAGCAACAATTCAACCATTGTTGACTATCAAACTCATGATGTTTACTACCATAAAATTAATATTGAATAGACAATTTTGAAAATAATTACTGGCACACATATAGTCAAAGTAAATAAAAATAGATATTCACATCCAAGATTAATGAAGATGCCAATAACAGTAGAACAAATTATATCAATTGAATCTCATATCAAAATCAGAGTAATAGTTCATCCAACTGACAAGTAAACATTTGAAGGCATCATATTCATCGGTCAGTTTTTAATAAGCAGGCCAGAGCGACATAAACCAACCTTGTGCTGACTCAGAAAATACAGACATCGGAATGAAATCTGTGGACATATTCAATGAGTAGGCTCTTAATGCTTTTCCAGAGTCGGTGTCAGCCAATTCCATGGTAAACTAAAATCATAGAGGCATTGTAAGCTGAAGAAATAAAGCAAACAGATGCTGAAATAATTCATCTCTAATTTCACTTCTAGTATAACTAATAACCAGTGTAAGTACCCTTGCTTGAGAAAAAAAACTTAAGCTCAACTTTGAAATAACAGATAAAGTTTCTTGCATTTACAAATCAGAAAATCTACAAGAAGGGTTAAAAAGGTAAGTAAATCGACAGTCTGTTAGGACGAATAATAGAACCATTACGACGACCTTATTGGAATAAGATTGTTTCTATAGGTTGTACCTTGGTGTGCTTGAGTTATTAAATAATAATAAAAATAATAGAACCATTACAGGAGCTGTGAGTAAACATTCTTTAGAGATAATTGTAGTAAAAGATTGTATCACAATTGGAAGGCCAAAGCCCTGAAAGGCGCTCTCAGCAACATATGGATTAGTTTTCACTTCATGGATAAAGTATTCATCTTCTATGACAAATAACTCCACAATTTATTAAAGGAGAAATAACTAAGAACCATCTTGGAAATGTGCCTTGCAAGAAAATAATTTAAAAGCAAAGAGAAAGTCATAAACATGACATGGCTAGCATTACAAATAGGTAATCTGTCATAGTATTATGGTAAACTTAGTCAAATTGTGATGAAAAAAACTATTTTCTTACTAAAAGGTACCTGAGCCTCCTTGCACATGGCCAAACCAAAGGTCTAGTAATTTTTAACTAAAACCATGTACAAGTCACAACAATTACACAGCATCTTCTTATCTAACACGCTAATAAACCAGAGATCAACAGCAAAAAATTCTCTCACCAATTCAAAGCTCTAAATAAATTCTAAACAGTGACATAGTTTGGGAACATACAGCATTTCACAATCTAAAGATTCTATTGTTACTCATTCAAGATATTTTTTTCTTAGCATTTCACAACAACCGTGTCTACTAACAAACATCTCAACTAAGTTTATGGGACAATCACATGAGCCTATAACATCTGGTTGTGAGAAAACTTGTAGAACTTACATAAAGTTGAATTTGAATAAAAAAGTCACAATTTTTTATTAGTCAACAAATAACTTTAGGAATACAAGGTCGGTGTCGGGAAACATTTGAAGTTTTTAATTTGGAAACACATTGGACCCTTTGCCTCATCACCAGGCACTATAGACATCAAAGTGTGGCTAAAAAAAATATGGAAGAAAAGACAAGGAAGATTTGTGACGGAAAGCATGGACCCAAACCATTCAGTCATGGGCTCAGGGCGGGTTAAACACGAGAAAATGGGGACCAACAGTGATAACCAACAACATCCTGTACAAATCCTTTAGTCAGTAGAAAGTGATAAAACACTACCACTAAATTACTTTATTTTTACCAATCTCCATAAATTCCTGATCCCCTGTGCTCTAAAAATAGCAGTCCAAATTAAATACATATGATTGTTAAGAAACCAAGCATGTAAACCAGAAGGACCCCATTCACAGAAAGCATCACGAGAACGCAACAGTGAGAAAGCAATTTAGGCTAACCACACGGCAATGAAACTTTAACAAAGAATAAAAGTTTCCGTAATCAGTGAAATAAGGAAGGAACAAAAAGATTAAACTGAGTAATCAATGAAAAGAAATTATAAACTAAAAGAACGGCAAATGCATGCACAGAAGCAAACAGAAAGCCCTAAGATAAAGACAGTACGAAAACAAGAAGCAATGAACAAGGCAATCTAAAATGGAAAACATGCAAAAGAAAGTAAGAAACGCAAAAAATCACACAATACAGTAAGAAGAGAGCCCCCAATCCAAAACCAAAAACGCCATAGCAAGATGACATTATATACCTCAGTAGATGAAGAATCATCGTCATCATTCGACTGCAGAGGATCAACAGAAACAATGACCTTAGCGACCGGACGAGAAGGATCATCCGGCGAATTGGAAAGGGCGCGAGTTACAACTTGCGGGCATTTCAAGAGCCACATTGCTCTGTCCGCCTTGTTCGTCTCCAAAAAGTCGGTTCCGGCGACGGTGCTGCTATTGCTGTGGAGTTTTCTGGAACTGCCACGGTCGATGGGTTTGTCGTCGCCGTCCATTGCAGAAGAGAGAGCAGGAAGAAGAAGAAGGAAAGCAATGATACGTCTACGGAAGTGAAAAAAATTGAAAGGAAATGGGACAAACGGTTTTGGTTAGAAAGGCATTTTCCGTAACTAACCTCGGTTCCAAGATTTGGATTATATGGACGAATTGCAATGCCGGAAGCCCGGAGAGTGGGGTCCACCTCAATATGCCACACCTGGATTCTTTTTTTTTTTTTTTTTTTTTTTTTTTTTTTTTTTTTTTTTTTTTTTTTTTTTTTTTTTTTTTTTTTTTTTTTTTTTTTTTTTTTTTTTTTTTTTTNATTATGAGTTTAATTTCTTAAGATTATATATTTTAATTATGTTTGTAAATTTTAAATATGTGGCTTTAGGTCTATTATCGCGTCATATAAAGGAAGACCTAATTTTCAAATTTTTGTTTCTAAAATCTTATATGTTCTTTTTTTAAATAAAAGATGAAACTGATTTAGGGAAAGGACGAAAAAACGAGTACAATTTTCAAAAATCGAATAGTTATAAAATTGGTTAGTAAATCAGCTTATAAGGAAGTATATTGAAAACAACGAATGAATGTCGATATCTTGACATCGCTTCTATATTCCATATAAGAAATGGCACTAGAGTCAAATTTGCAAGTCTCATTTATCCTTTCATTATCCTAGAATTAGAAAAGTGGGTCCAACGTCTAAAAGTCTTAATCGGATAATTTGCTAATTAAAAGCCTTGAAAATTTTAGTCTAAAACATCTCATTTATCTTTAAAAAAGGATTTGAGTCGAAACATTTATGCATTGGTAGGCTGTTGGGCTTAATCCAACACCTTACAACACGAGCTGCCGGCAGCCATGCACCACATGTGTCCGCATTCTCGAAAGCACCCCTCTTTCAGGATGGTTCACAGCACCACACCAATCCATCTCGAACTTGGTGATTAAATTCTACAACAGTGACGATACTGTAGGAGAGGTTATGCGAAAAAATAGCTCGACGCCATAACGATAAAATAATAACTATCCAGTGATCATTGGAAACAAGAGTTCTTCCTTTGGCAAGAAAAATCAGTTTTAATCCTAGAAAAGCTGACAACAATGGACATGGACATGGACATGGTAATCTTAAAATCACAAAATAACTATTTGCTCAGCTTGAAGACAGTCAAGTTGCAATGTAAGAGTTATGTATTGAAATCCTCTCAGGAAATTTCATATTTTAACAGAATAAGTTAAGGCTTCACACTGAAGTTGAATCAGAGCTGTTGCTTCCCATGGAACTTTGTTTCCTTTCGGCCTGAAGCGATCGACACAACGATTCGAGCTTTTCTTTCTGATTCTTGGTTTTCTCCAGCTGTTTCTTCAAGCCTTCCCGCTGCTCAACCAGAATTTAACTCAAAATACAATACTACAGTAATGTAAAGACTGATTAAGCTCTTAAGTGCACTTAAAATGCAGGACCAAAGTTTTTTAAAGCTCTAAGGTGCAATAGCCTCTCCAGAGACATAATAGGTGCAATGCGCCAAAAAAAGTGCATACCGTTTTTTTTTTTTTTTTTGTGAGATGCACTATATATAAGAACATACATAAGGAAGAGACAGCATGGTTCTAGTTTTTAACTAATAAAGAAGAAAAACCGTAAAGGCAAGGCGCTAGACCTACACACACGCCTCACGGTGCCTTCCAAAATACCGCTTAGGACAGCGAGAGCCTAGTCTACATAGTGATTTAGTTCACATAAATCTGACTCTAGTCTGTTGTACAGCTATGTGAAGCACATCATTTGACTAATGAATAGGGAATGTCAATGACAAATGTCTGAATTTGTTATAGTTCAAACCAAAGACCGTAGAGATTCAAATATGTATGTTTAAAACAGATTATTAGCGATTCAAATATGTAACTTTAACAAAAGATTATTAGCGCTTAATGAGTTAATAAGTTACGCTTAAGTTGACACAAATAACTACAGATGAAACAACTACTTTGGAATAACAATGTGACATGCGGTTTCCAGAAATGGCAACATGCCCACTCAATAAGGCAATAAGGTACATGCATTTATGATATTGAGTTTATATCTGCATAAATTAAGATGAAAGCAAAACAAGCATAAGATGAAGCGTAAGGCTTGTTTGCAATATGGTCCCATTTACTTTTAAGAACAATAATACAACAAACATTTATTTGGATAGTTATCTTTTAAATGCTTTTTCTTTTAAAATGGCCCGTCTCGTACTTTAGAACTAATGCCATTTTTCTTCCTAAATCACGAACTTGCGATTAATAGTATTTTCAGGTGCACACTCACTTTAATCTCTACCAGCCACCCAACCATTATTTTTTTTAAATAGAGACAAACAACTGTTTTTGAAACAAGGAATTACTGTTTGATGTTGCCAAACAAATATACAATAAAATTATAGCGAGTGTAGGTATACCTCATCAAGAAGCTCAATAAGAGTAACGTCTGATTTCTCACATTTGCTCTTCAAGAATGAATTTTCCTTCTTGAGTTCCTTGATGGATTTTGTCATCTATATACATAAAAAGAGAGACAGACTAAACAATTGAGGAGAGAAGAGCACAAGTAGATAGTAGTTTAATCAAGTGTATCGTGCAACAAGAAAGCCTTTGGGGACCTTTACCCCTCTTTAGAGAGAGAGAGAGAGAGAGAGAGAGAGAGGTGAGTGGGGGAAGAAGAGTTTACCTTCTCAATTTCTTGTTTGAAGGTTTCAAATACCTCATTGCTTTTTAATAATGCATCCTGTAACATTAATCAGTACATAAACTAAGCTTAGGTTAACTTGGTAAGTCATTCCATAAATGACGTAACGTAATATCATTAGAAAAAATTCATTTATATGAAATATGTTTCTAAATTAATTTAAAAGATCACTACCAAACTCAAGCCCTACTTGGAATTGTTGAAACTTTTCTCCATCAGCTGTTAGTTGTAAACGCAGATTTTTTTCTGTTGCTAATAATTGTGAAATTTGCTCTGCATATGATTTCATTTGAGATTGTTCCTGAATCAGTTTCTCCTCACATTGCTTAGTTTTCAGATCAGCAATCTGAAGTTCTAGTGTTTTCTGCTTCAACTGTTTGTTCATGTACAAAACATTATGAATCAATTCGGCCTCACAAAATAAATAGTTAAACATGCAAGGAGTACTGACTTCAGCCACAGAAGTGTAAACTTTACCTTCTGTGCAAATTGCTGTTCGGAAAGAGCAAACTGGTCAATTAGTTGCTTCAGTTTATTCCTTAAGCTGGATATATACAAAAAATTTGGAGAACCAAAAGAAAGAAATGTTATTTTTATAATTCAAGTCCTCAATTAACTATTCAAACAACGTTTAATGGGAAAATCTAACATATTGATATTGTTTACTTAAGAAAGTAACGTATACTACTTGCTCAAAGATAAGTGCAAGGAGAGGTCCATGGATAAGGGAGGAGAAATTATCAAATGACTAAGAATGTTGCTCTTATGAACAAATGGTTCTGCCAGTCTAGAGCCCTGTAGCACAAGATTTTTGGCAAGTTTGGGGATCACTCGAATGGTTGGGTATGTATGCAAACTTAGAAGAGCTATTGTTGTTATCCCAGATCCTCTCCCCATCGTTTACACCATCGGCAAAGAGATCGGGGCATTTGGTCCTTTGAGTCTACAAAGATTCTCTCAAGCAGTTCAGTTTTTATAGACACCTCTACAATTCTCAGTATTATGGAAGATGCGTCCCTTTTAAAAAAAAAAAGGTATTGAGGCAAAGTTACTTCCTAAAGATAATATCAAACACCATTTTTACTTCTAGAAAATGGTAGCATGGCATGCACTCATAGTAGTTCATGCCTGGGTACACGGTATTCAAGGTTAGCCTTCACACAAGTAAGATGCAAAAACAAAAATACTTGTCTATTTTAACTATTTTAGCATAAAATGAACTTCATCTTACGTTTCATTCTCTTTCAGCTGGGCAAGGCATTCATCCTTTTGCTCTTCTAGCTTAATGCTAACATCCTGTCAAATAATAAACACGAGCAATATAATAATAAATAATAACAAGCACAGAGAGAGGAGCCCTGATTTACTTAACCCAAGTATAGATTTGCCTGTTAAGTTTCATCAAACAATTTACATGCATCCTTAAATTTAGTTTTATCATTATCATTCTGTTTGACAGGAAACGCTATCAGCTCTATGAATAGGTAATTGGAAAGGAGAAAGGACAAATAGCGATTTATTTTCAAAACAAGAAGATCAGAACTTGCAATTGTTCCCTCAAATTAATTAAACAATTCTCACCTACTGGAGGAAATGTAGATATAAAACCCATTATATCTTTAATTGTTTTACAGTTTATAATCAAGTTACTCGCACAAAATCATACCTTGATTGCATCCTGAAACTTGACTGATAATTCTGTTCTCAGGCTCTGTCCCTCAGTTGAGACCCGTTTGCATTCATCCTATGTTTCATTTGCGTAGATATTATTATTTATTAGAAGGTAACTTATATAGAAAAAAAGTAACGATAGAGATGATTGAACGGAGAAGAAAACAGGTATACAATGGAATTCAGATAAAACTGGTGACAGATCAAGAAGCATTGAGACACATACTGACATAAATACCCAGTCAATACCATACACATCAACCGGAACCTCAATTTTTATATATACATACGTCGAAGTGTCATATTAGTTATTAGCTCTCTCATAACAATTTAACAAAAAAAAAAACAAAAAAAAANAAAAAAAAAAAAAAAAAAAAAAAAAAAAAAAAAAAAAAAATTAACATTTGAGACCAAATTTATAGATTTGTGGAAATACTATAACTAAATTGAAATGAATTCAAGTACAAATCAATGTTAAGAACCACCAAAAATAAATAAATAACCAAGGCTAGAATTGTAATGAACATATATATGGATAAAAGCTGTAGATCATACCATTAGCATTTTGTTTTGACGCTGCAACTCCCTGCATAGTGACTCCAACCGGTCCCGGACAACAATAGCTGTGATAGGAGATGATGACATTACAAATCCGTAGCATGCAATTCCCAAATTAAGTATCATTGAAAATGCAAACCAATTTGAATAATGCAAGGACAGAAGAAAAATTTCCGAAGAGAGAGATGATAGATGAGATAATGTTATCATGCTATAAGCATGTCCAAATCTTTTGCCCAAATAAAATAAAGAACTATTAACTCCTACAAAGTTTTATTGACCTCCAAATAATTGAACATAGGTGGTTTTACTGTAATATAGCATATGCAAAGACAAAGAAAAAAGAAAAAAACTCTGCAGTAGCAAAAAATAAGACTGATCTAAAGTGCAGCAGTGTGGATTATCTTCAGTCTGCTACAACAAATAGGTAGACATTCTTATTGAAAATACAGAAGCAAGTCCATTCATTGCCCATAGGTCAGATAAGAAAGAAAACTTCCATTTCCAACAAAAGGCTGAACCCAGAAGCTTCACTGAAGCTATATGAAAAGAAAGTAAAAACATGAAAAAGAGGCTCACTTAGCTTAGAATTTGCATTAAAATTGAGAAATCTTTGTTGTCTTTTTAAAACAGTTGACAGACATCCAAACAATCTAATTGCAATCAAAGTTCATACTTCTAACTTCACACTATCTTGTAGGTATAGTGCTCAATTTGTTGTTAAAGACCAACGAATAACCAACATACATCATCATCTGGAATAAATTTCAAAAGAACTTGAAAATCAGACAATTGAAACAATAAAACTTGTCAAAGTTCACATCTATACTTGCCTGCATCTCTTTCTGTAAGAACTTGGTGATACTTTAAAGTAAATTCAAGAAATTCCTTTTCTGTCTTAAATGTCCGCTTTGGATTCTTGCGTTTGACTTCAGCACTTTCCTGAAAGTTAATGCACCTTAGTACTCCCAACAAAATTGCTGACCCTTAAATAGGATGCTGAAGACATGGGAAGTAAAACATAGCCTTCTATTCAACCAAATTCAGTCCATGGTAAATCACTGCAATGCTCCATGGAAAAACTCATTGTCACATCTTTTATCTAACAGGATAACTACCAGTGAGAATATTTATGAATGAGTTAAAAAATTATGATGACTTTTATACAACATTAGTTGCTACAAAGCGTTGTCAATTACTTGTCCTTCACAACTAACAACATTCTTTAAAAGTAGGTGTACTAAAGCATGATGGGTCTTGGAGCTTCGGTTCAAAAACCAAAGAGAAGGCAGGACGTATTAAATTGAAATAAGAGGCAAAGGAAAAAAGAAAGCAACTTCTGATATCAAGTCCAAGAGCTAACATTTGAAAATATTTACAAGTACTTTGGGAAACACAACGAGTCCACATCAGTTGTACAAATCAAAGAAGTGACCAGGACGTATTAAATTTCCTGAATCTTGCAGAAAGCTTAGAAATGCAGAAATAAGGTCAAAATAAATATTACCCATGCTAAAATGCAACGAAGCAAGCAATGCAAAATTACTCACAGGCTTTATGTTTTTTGCACCTTCAACAACCTTTGTTGACAATATTTCCTTCTCATGTGTTATGGATGCATCTAAGTCACCACCTGTGATGGAAAGAAGTAATAGAAGATAATAATGAGTACACTTCGACAACAGGAGCAGCAAAACTGTGAGCTACATGCCTGTTTACGCGCATCCCAGCAACCGACTCATACTACAATATTTGACACCGAAAAAACTTCTAGAACATTTAATACTCCAGGTAGTTGACTTGTATAGTTTGAACTCAACCTCGAATACAGCATTTACACCTCGATCCATTGAGCATTGCACCCACAGTAATTGCAGCAAACAAAATTGAACACATTAGTAATTAGATGATAGTGTCCTTCTCCGGTAATTGGAACAGAAGACTCCTAATCACTTCTTTTTTGTCACCAAAGGAAACAAACCAACAAAAGGTTGGTGTTACAATGTAAATGATCCAATATTTTATTGGCAAATCAAAACTAAATTTGCTAATATTTTCGACTCAACTGATTCATATTAAACGAAGGGAAAAATCTCTTTTGGCATCCTTTTCAAATTATATTGTCCGATTTCCTGATCTCAGCATCCCTGCAAATCTCTACTTCTCTTTTGGTCTCATTAGCATGGGCGTATTGTCCCCTAACTTGCCAACAACTGTTAGCATCCAACAGCATTTCTTCAGTGTATTGTTTTTCTTGCCAGACAAAAGCAGGATGAAACAAAGGAATGTCATGTATCCATTAATTCAAAAATGCGGACCGCAAGGTAAATAAACTAACCCTTCTCTGATTGGTATCCTGATTAAGAAAGATAATAATAACAAAAATGCATACGGCAAGGTAAATAAACTAACCCTTCTCTGAACTTTGAGCTTCCTCTTGAGCTTGTCCTTTTATTTTGCTGCATCCAGACTCATCAATTGAAGTCTCGTTAGAAGCTTCTTTAACATTAAGAATGGCAGTTTCTGCTTGTTCCGTACAGCTCTTATCAGCCACCTTTTCCAAACCCTCCGAATTATTAAATTTTTCTGTCTCAGATAAAGCAACAGGAAAACTTTCTAACTTCTGGGTCTTCTCTGTTTTGTACGGTTCAGTTTCAGAAGTTTCCACAATCTCATGCCTTTGCCTATTGGAACAATCAGATTCTGATTGGGCTTTGTATATGCAATCTAATGGCTTCGCTTGTTCAGAAATTTGAGCTGAAGGTGTTTGAGTTTCTGCGGAGCTTTCAACAAAATCATCCAGCGATGAATTAACTTCAGGAGGGTGATTTAGACCTGGGTTCTCCATACGACCTACATTTTGTACAATCGTGATCAGAATTTTTATGCAACACCATATGGGAATATCATCACATGATTGGTCAAAAACAAAATTGAAATCTAGAGCTTGCTATCAATTTTGATTTAAACGAGGTACACTTTTAACTACACTTCTTTAGTAACATCAGGAACTTGGTTCTAGACTCTTACTTTTAGTATGGGAATAACGCAACCTTGTCTACCCAGCAGGTTGAAATGTTTTCCCGCTAAATCAGAACCAACACTCAATCTTGGAGTACTTGTCTCACGACTTCTGAAGTATTAGAAATTCAGGTAGTCGTTCACCGTCATCTTGTGCTGGATGTCCTTCTGTCCCAAAAAACAAGATGATTCATTTGAACTCCTCTTATATGAGCATCATCTCAACACCACAACTTCTATGAACAAATAAACCGTCATACGGTTTAATCCGACCTCCACCGATAAAGCTACATACCTAAATCGAGACCTTGGCTAAACATGCTGCTCCAGGAAGAAAATAGCGAATGCAATATGTTTGTAAAAGCATGCCATACATGTAGCCTTAAGAAACCAAATACAATAACAGAAAGAGTCAACCAAAACCTTAGATTACAGGAACAAGAAAACTTCAGCTCAATTTTCAATTTTCAAAACTTGCAGGATAGCACGACGCTTATATCCTCAAAACCCTCGCAAGATTCAAAAGTTATGGAGAAGCAACCATTTCCTAACTAGAACAGTGCGCCACATGCAGTTCGCTACATTTTCCAAATAACCAAACGGCAAAACTGAAAGCAAAATAAATCCTATCCAGCAAAAGGAGAAGAAATCCGCACAGTTTCTCAAGAATTTTGAAGCTCGCAAGTAGAAAAGCGAAGAAGAAAATGAGAGAATTACCAAGCTGCTTGAGAACGGTGAAGTTGACACCGGCGGAGCGATCTACGGTGTCCGTGCAGTGACTCAGTCCAGCCCCCGAAGCTCCCCGAACCGATTTCAATAGCGTCAACTTTTTTTTTATTTCTTCCCGCAATTGCCATTAGCGACGCTGTATTTACTGGATTTTTTTAAATAATAAATAAAGATACTCTTTTGTCCTAAATTTTTATTATAGTTCCCTTTAGTTCCTAGTTTAAAATTTTTATATTTAAAAAATTTGGGTTGAATTTGAATTTAATTTTGATTTGGTCTTTATGACTATATATTTACTCCTAAGTTAAGTTTTTATTTAATGTTTATTTTTGTTCGGATTAAATTTCGTTAATTAATTCTAAACTCAAAACATAGGTAAAAACAAGTTATTTTGAAATTTATAAATTAAATATAAATTAAACTTAAAACTCGAAGGTAGAATTGTAATGTATTGAAACTTAGAGTACAGATGAAGACATACATTTTCCAATGTCACGATTGAAGAAAGCATATATTTTAATTAGCTGAGATATACTCAAGTTAGCGTGTAATATATCCTTAAAAAATATAAAACATGTTCATACACTTTAATTTTGTATCTCATAGATCCTTAACTTATTCAACGTTTTTTTGTGTACCTGTTAGACATAAAATTGTGAGGCTAAGTTCCTATTGACACGAAATCAATTTGGTCTTTTAGGTTATAATTAAAAATGTGGAGCCTTGATTGATATCTCACCCGAACCTGAACCTCACTTAAGGTTTGATGAAGCAAAAAGACAATTGAAAAGAATGTTCAAATTAGAGATAGCCTAAAAGATGGTCATGACGAGTGTAAGATTATGGCGTTAAGAAGTTAGTAAACTCCAAAAGAAGCTAGCATTTCTCTATTACACTCCGGATTTGATTTCAAGCATAACATCATCAATTTGATCTCGAACTTACTCGACAATTTCACAGTTCAAAAGCAAGTTTGCCCGTTCGGAATACAACGAACGACGAAAAGTCTTAACTACACAAGAAAAAAAAATATGACATGTATGGGGTTAGCTTGTTACTAAGATCTTGTTGACATGAGATCTTCACATAGACACTGATCACTTGCAGCATGCTAAAGAACCAAGCAACTAAGAGCCAAAATCTAACTATGTGCACACACAAGAACAAAAAATCAGTGATGCTTCAGCTTCAAAGGTGGAAAATTTTGGCATCGGCTATTGTATCTCAAGAAGAGGGCTTTTTATTAGGTTTTTTCTTGGCTGTTCTGGCTATAGCATCGCAAATCTCTTTTTTTCTTTTGCTGTTACTGTTGGTATTATTGCTGTTTGTATGGTTCTGGTTGTTGCCACCGCCCGTGCTCGCCGAGCTCTTAGCATGAACTTCGAGGGCATCCTTAACGAAAAACTTTAACCTCCACAGGGTAGTTTCACTCTACATGATGCAGCAATAAACTCAATTAATCGTTACGTCATCGAAAAGTCACACGAAAGGAGCAAAGGGAGCGAGGAAGCGTAGCGCATTGCGATAATGTAAATTACAACCTGTGCATCGATATCGAGATCGACCTCCACGGCAGTGGCTTGAAAACTTGGGTTAGTTTCTGCAACAATCTCCAACGCTTTGCAGAGATCTTCTGGAGACAATTTGGTGAGGGCTGCTCCAAGCTTTCTCTTTTCTTCAGTTGATATTTTTCTGAACCATACATTGATGGTATCAGTCCACTCTATCTATTGAGTGCAAGTCATTTTCTAATGTCAAAAGCCAATTAACCTCAAGCACAAAATATAATGACATATCACTGGTAAAAGTTTTATATGGGGGCGTGCAACTCGTGCTAGTCAAATTCAAATACGTCAAAAGGGACCAACTCGACCAAATTCTGAATATCCTATGGAATAGGTAGGAGGGGAGGTTTGGATTGGAGAATAAGGGCTTTGTGCCTTAGACGGTCTTGTATTTCTCTTTGTGCACATAAGCCTGACATCCCTATTGTATATGGTCCAACGAGGGTGTGCTCTCCCTGTCTCGGTTTGAGTTTAGAGAAAGGAACCGAGCTGTGGTGTGGAGACAAGTTATGTAGTAATGTGATTGTGCAATTATACCAATCATTGTACCAGAAAACAACTTCGAAAGCTGCGTTTGCAATAACAAAAGAGAGAATGAACCTGCAGTTTTGCACGACTAGTTCTCGAAGCTCTTCCAGTTGCATATCTACCTCGTAAATCTGAAAACAGTTCATTATCCATGTTTAAACAATCTATTGCTTTTCCCATATAAGATAATAGGAAAGCAAAGGAAGTAGGCTATCTCCAGACAAACTTTCTCAAGATAGCTAAATCCTAGGAAAAAGGAGACAGCACACCTCATTACTTATGTCCCTAGCCATTTTTGCTTGAGCAGCCTCCTGAGCAAGCTGCATATCCAACAGCGCTTCCGCTTCCTCCTCTTCTCGTCTCTTTTCCTGGAAGGTGAGATCGTTTTAGAATTTCGACCATATTTTACCAGTTCTTTCAACCAAATGAAACCATCTTTCTCTCCCAGGCACCATGAATTGAATAAGGAATATTGATCCATTTAAGAACTGTTCTCAAACTAAACAAGTTACCTCTTCAGTGACTTTAGGCAGAAGTTGAAGCCATTTCTCCTCGAACTTTTCGAGCAAAGTCTTGGCCATGACATGAACATCACTTCTCTCTTCATTATATTTCATTGCATTCTTGAAGACTAATCTCATATCAGAACATATCTCTCTCACATTCTTATATCCAGTACCATCCTTAGCCTCCATTTGATTTTTAATTGTGCTGAAGTCCATTGGCTTGTCAATTACCTAATGAATACAATACATATGTTACCTGAAGGATTATTCTAAAACCTAAATGATGCTAAAGTTTGCTAAACAATGCTCACGACTATTCGTATAAGAAGCTACCCTTGTTATAATACTCGTGCCTTATACATTTGAGGTAAGTGTGTACAAGATCGATACAAATACTCCATTTCTAAGATCGGGGACTCCAGCCAAAAATATAGTTATGCGTAACCCAAATACCTTATTGTATCAAATGAATCTAATATCAATTAAAAAGCTAGATATTCAAGTTTCAAGGCATAGGACAGCACAAAACTAATATATACAGCATTTAATATACATTTATTTGATAGGGATATCGACCTCACCTCATAATAGTCGTGTAATCGAAGACCTTCCACATCCACTGGCTGCATAAAAGGCCAAGCCCACTTATGCTGTGATAACTGAAAATCAAGGGAGAAATATGTCGAAATGTGGCAGCTGTAGCAGTACGTTTTCAAATAACCCACTCCAAAGTGGTAATATTATATCATCAAAGTTCTTTTGATCAAACAGAATTGTTTATGATGACAAAGACACTTAATTTAGTGCAATGACAAGTTCGCCAGTACTAAGCCAATCCCCAATGTGAATGAGCGAACGCATGAATTTCTTAAGAAGCAACCAGAAAGTTCAACATCAGAAAGGCACCCGATGATGCGATAGCATGCAAAAACGAATGAAGGCAAACAACTAGCAATAGAGTAAGAAAAAAAATTGCCAGGGAGTTGATAACCTGACGCAAAATTGTCCCGAACTGCCGCATGAGTTCTTGCATTCTCTTTGCAGCTGCAGCTTCTCTGCGAGCTGCATCTTGCTGCTGCTTTTTAAGACTTGGAATATGTCTTTCCTTATCCTTATCCTTTACAACAGAGCTACCTTTACTACCGTTTGGCTGCTTCTTTTTCAATGTCAAATAGAACTGTTCTATCTCATTCACGTTTTGCTCAAGCTGCAAGGATAAAAGAAAGCTCAGATTTGATGAACTTGACGATAAAAAGGATTTTTGTAATCCTTATAGTTTGGGGACGTAAAGTGATTAGACTTGACATCAGTAGTTTGAAATTCAACAGAACTCCTAAGATTTGAATCTTATTCTAGATGATCTGTCTAGTAATTGTTGTTGTTAAAAATTCGATAAAGATATGAGACGAAATCTGCCCATATGTGGTATTTTACTGCCATGATGAATAGTAATCTTTCCTCCACTCAATTGTTCCTATCCCTTCCTTGTCATACATGTCAAATTACGGAGGCTATCATGCCACCTCTTAAATTGTAATTCAATGTTTTCGTCCCAATCATTAACGATACTAAAAATGTATTTTAAGGAATACAAAAGTATTCCCAAGATTTCATCTATTTTATGTTGATAACACCTAGCAAACAGTAAAACTGCATAATTAGGTCTGCCAATGCTTTTAGGTTAATGGTATATCATGTTTTACCTTGTCGACCTTCAGAAAAATCTCATCGACTTGATGCCTAAAGCCATCCACTTCTGCACCAACAGTATCTCCCACAACAAAATTACTGGCATCTGCAAATGCTGCATCCATGGGATCCATCTAACTCTGTACAACAACATTTGGTAAAAATGATCAACAAGGCAGCTTTTCGGCATGAAACCCATTGAAACGTAATGGTTCTTTAAGATTACACACAAAAAAATAATAAGATGAGGCAAATCTTAGGAAGAGTATAATAAGAACAACAAATTAGAACTTCTAGAAAGAGATTATTCACAGAGATCCGTTTTTATTCAGAATCTTTCCATTTTTAAAGAAAATAAGAATAAACAACGCGAAATTTCCTCACTGCAGATAGAACCCTAGCCCTACCTTTTGAATCTCATACACGCGATGAACGAATTAAGCAACTAAATAAGAATCATCACAAACTATAAATATGAAATCAAGCAAGAAAATCATGCAATTGATGAAACAGGATGAAGCAATTGATTATAAAGTAAAGAACAAACTGGATTTTCTTATTGCATTACCGTAGCACTAATTTTTCTCCAAAAAACAATGCAAATAACCCCCAAGTTAAATGGTGAGCTACTCTACTTCTATGTAATCTAACTTCTATCAAGAGTATAATAAAAACGCGATACGTTCCACATGGATTGATCCTAGCTTTTCCAGTGTCCAATAATCCATAGAAATCCATACATTAGAACGAAGAGATTTGGAAGTCGTGTTCAAAGGCATTCAATAAAACATGGAATAACGAAGTTCAATGCTCTGGATGAGAGAAGAGTTAAAGTGTTTGAGAATTACCTACGGATTCGAGGAAGAAGAAGAAGACGCTAGTTCGATATGAACAGTCCTCCTTGCTCTCAAAAACCGGACCTTGGATTCCAAAGGGGAATTTGGTCTCTTAAACTGATTCTTTTTTTTTTTTTTTTTTTTTTTTTTTTTTTTTTTTTTTTNTAAGACGAAATTGAAATTTTAATAAATAATATTATTTGAATTTTTACTCTACACGAGACAAAATTTATATTTTTAGAGAACTCAATTTAATTTTAATTCCATTTTCTAATTAATATAAATATATACCACTAATTAAAAGATTAGAAGTTTGAAGACGAGTTGATTTTCATTTTAATTTTTTATAAAAAAAATTATTTTTTTTTTGTAGGGATAGGAATACAAATTTGGATCAGCTCCCTGTAATCAAATATTTTAATACATATTTATTTATAAATTGTTAATATAATAGAAATTATATTCAAAATTGAAATTATCCGATAAGGAGTTTTTTAAAACGAATATTTTTTAAAGACAAAATTAATGAATTTTTTTTTTTAATTTTACATTTTATCGCAAAAATATCGTGAATTTTTTAAAATTTAAATAATATCCTAAACTTTTAAAAAAATCTACAATATTTTTAAACTTTAAAACTAAATTAAAAAACTATTTTTAATATTAATTTTGAAAATATGTTAATATTTTATTTAAAAAATAGAAATAAACTTTCAAAATGGTTTCAAAATTTTCCTTTTAATAAAAAATATTTTTTAATTTTCAAAACTTTAGTTAAAACCCTTAAACTTAAAAAAACAAAAATTAAATAAACTTTTAATTTTTCTTTAAAAATTAAAAATAAACAAAAAACAAATTTTAACTTTAAAAAAAAAATAAAAAATAAATACACTTACCAATTTTAAATACTTTTAATTTTTCTCTAAACATAAAAAATAAAAATAAAAAACAAATTTTAACTTTTTAAAAAAATAAAAAAAAATAAACTTACTAATTTTTTAACAGTTTTCATTAAAAAAAAACAAATTTTAACTTTTTTTAAAAAATAAAAATAAATACACTTACCAATTTTAAATACTTTTAATTTTTCTTTAAAAAAAAATTAAAAAAAAAAACAAATTTTAACTTTTTTAAAAAAGAAAAAAAAAATACACTTACCAATTTTTAACAGTTTTTATTAAAAAAAAAAACAATTTTTAACTTTTTTAAAAAATAAAAAAAATACACTTGCCAATTTTTTAACAGTTTTTATTGAAAAAAAAAACAAATTTTAACTTTTAAAAATATAATAAAAAAAATACACTTACCAATTTTAAATACTTTTTCTTTAAAAATAAAAAATTATATATAAAAAAAAAAATTAACTTTTCTAAAAAAATTTAAAAAATACACTGACCAATTTTTTTAACAGTTTTTTTAGAAAAGTTAAATTTTTTTTTTTTTTTTAAGTCAAAGCGTATTAATTCAATTTGATACTTTTTAAACAATATTAAAAGTTAAAAAAAATATTCAAATATTCTTTTTTAAATCAATTTTCATCCAAAACTAATGTAAAAAAACTCTTCTAGATAACATCTTATTGTTTTTATATCATCGAGATAATTTAGAGTTATAAATCAATTTGAGTGTAAAATATCTAAAATGCTCTCAGATGAAATACTATAATTTATACAAAAATATAAGAAATAAAATAATAATTACAAAAATGTAAAGAAGGGAAACCAAGCTAAACACCACGAATCGGAAAAGCCAAGCAGCCAGGACTCACTCACGCACGAGCTATACAACTAGAAGCCGCCTTAGCCAACACTCTAACCAGAACCGACCTATACCTGAGAGCCCTAATCAGGCTCCATGGACTCATTTCTCCGCCGGTACCGTCGGCGGCAACAGTTGCCGCCGCCTCCCCCGGAACCACGCGGAACATCGGCGCCGGTGCCAGCCGAGCCTGTCTCCTCCGAATCTCGCTCAGTTCTGTTCTCGACGGAGTTCTCGTTAATCCAATCAACGCCATCGGCCTCCTCAAACTACTCCGCTGATATCCGAAACCACCGATTACAGGCGATGAAAACGATTTCGACCGAAAGCTCTGGTTTCGCATAAACAACTCCGAGTTACTTCGGAAACTCCGCCCTTCCGCATCAGAATCTTTATCTCGGAGAGATAGAGATCCAGCGTCCAATATCTTCCCGCAGAAAACGATTTCACTAGGCGGCGATGAGGAACTTGTTCTCTGCTTCAAATCGGTGCAGAATTCAAACAGATCGTGGTAGGACGGAGAGCGACATGGCGTATCCACATCATCTGGTTCGTGAATTGGAAAATCGCGGAGAGAGAGATCGTCTGCATCGTCGTCGATCAGATCCAAAACTTCCAAATTGTTCTCCACAGACGCCATTGAAATGCAAAATTCTTTCTGCTGCGAAAATTACAGTGAAATGAAAGATGAGATGAGGTTAGAGTTGCTGGAGATGCATTAAATAAAGGGAGAAATAGGAAGGAGGAGGATGCTTCCTCTTGGAGGTTGGATTTGATCCGCCATGGTTTTTAATTAATTTTGTTCTTCCACAGATGAATTTTGAACTAAACCGTGTTGCCAAGTACCCTAAACGAAGACCTTCTAGAAACGGAGGTAAGAGAGTTTCTAAATAAATAAATAAATAATACTAGGTGCATTCTATTAAAAAAAAAAAAAAATTATGCTAAATTATATATATATATATATATATATATATAATTTTTTTCTTCTAGAAACTATATTTAATATTTTTAATTTATGAGTATTAATAAAATTACAACTATATATATATATATATACATACATATATATATATATACATACATATATATATATATATATATATAATATTGTCAATGTCTTGCAATTTTTAACAATTACGTAGTGATCTTCTAGAATTCATTATTTATACTTTATTTTGTAATGATAAACACTTTTCTTTTATATATGCCTGTGATTATTATTATTTAATTAAATGTTATTTTAGTTGACTTATTTTTAAATTTTATTTAAATTTTTGTAATTTTAATATTTAAATTTAATGATTTCATTTTCAAAAAAAATTGATATTGGATTCTAGTTAAAGTTTTCAAAATTTTATTTTAATGTAAATTATTTTATATTTTATAAATTTTAGGTTGTGTTGCAAAATATTATTATTATTTTTATTATATATCTAATTTTGTTAAAATTAAAATTAAATAAAAGTACACATCAAGTATACCTATTAAAGTTGAATAAAATTTAAAATAAAAGGAGGAGAATGATAATTTAATATTATTATTATTTTTTAATTTTGGGTTTATAAATTTATCCAAATTGAAACAAATATTTTATATAGCCTTATAAATTAACGATGATTTACTAATTTTTTTAAAATAAAAAATTAAAATTCTACTGGATACTTGTTGTAGGATTAAATTGGGCTTGACTGGGCCATATTGGGCCGAGTGGCCCATTATAGATTGTAAGAAAAACCGCGAGATTACATCTTGTAGCTTCGAAGCAGACACCAGTAAGGGAAGAGGTTTTTGCTCCTGCAGAATGACGAGGGCGGCTCTCTTTCAGTTGCTACGATCACAATCCAAGAATCTCTCGCAGAGAAATCTCCATTCAGGTATCGTTTTCCTTTCCTCTTCCATTTTTCAATCCCTCTCTGAAAATTAGGAGATTTGTTCTTTCTCGAGTTTGTAATTCGGTAGTTTTCATGGTTTCAGTGTAGTAAAGAATGTAAAGATTTCGTGCTTGCGTCCATTTAATACGTTCAGAATGGATGATTTTTGCTCTTTTGTTTTCGGAAATGATTTCAAATTTGGATTAGACGATCCATTAATGAAATTATATGCCCTGAAACTTGCTTGCGTATCTTCTAAGATGAGGGATCTTGAATAAGCTCATCTTAGATCTCGGATTTGAGATAAATTTTAGCTGAAGAATTATGTATGCTGGGAGTTTGCCTTTTCTACCGCTAGGAATCACTATCACCAACAGTTCTGTGTTCACTTGTTGGATATAGAATCTGGGGATTCTTGCGAAACTAGGTTTTTGTTTGTTTTTTTGTTTTTATAAAGAAAATCGTTGGATGTTCGAACATTTGATCTCTTGGCAGAGTGCATGTATGTTTTAATAGTTGAAGTATGCTCGAGCTGGTATTTGTACAAGTCTTTAATTTAATATCTACATGAAAGCCCACAGCTAGCCCATTCTAAAATGCTTATGCTAGGGGAGGTTTCGACACCCTTATAAGGAATGATTCGTTCATCGCAGTATGTATTTGGTCTAATCTGGTTGAAAGACTTGCTTGTCATGACTAGCTAGCTTGTTTGGTTCCATCCTTTCGACGTGATGGTCTTGCATCGCGTTCTCGGGTTCACCTTAGTGTTGCCCGGGAACTTTCCTTTTGTGCACCTAATGCCCTGAAGAATTAAGTGATACAACAAGTTAGAAAAGATAAAAGAAGTAAGCAAATAGTTAAAAGAATGCAAAATTTATTCGAGTATTTCTGGTGGTTTATTAACTCAACTTTCTTTAGATACTCAGTTCTTTCATTTGTTCTTGAAAAGAGAAATTAAAAGAAATTCAGCACTAAAAATATTCTTACTGGGTTTGGTGCAAGATTTTCATTGGAAAACTCGTATGAAGATTACCTCTGTTTGAAGGAGGAGGTAGAATCGACCTTATTCGAGCGGATTTTCTCCGATTTCCTTGTCTATTCATTATTAGAATTTTAGAATCAATTGATGAGCTCTAATCTACTGTAAGAGCTAAAAGAGAAGGGGGTTTGCCACTTGTGCAAAAGTTCGGTTTTCCTTTCGGAAGCTTCGAATTAGTTACCTTTACAGGAGAAGTCGCTCTCATCTTTTGAATATAAGTCGATCTGTAGATTTCATCTTGGAAAGGGAACTTTCAGAGGAAATTTATTGTTGCTAAATATGACATCGCTTATGGCGAAACTTCATTTTTGTCACTTATTTTTTCTCCTCTTCCTCGTTTATGTGGCCCTCTTACTTGAGGGTAACTTGACGATCCTTTTCTAACGACAACCGAATATCTTCACAAACTCTTGGAAGAGTTTCCGTAATCTTCAATTTAATATTGAGATGTTTCACGAAATTTTCGTTAAAATAATGATGGTTTTCGAACTCAACTTATAAGCAGCCTATCGATGTCTAGAATGAGGTGAGACGAGGTAGGTGAAAACAATTCTCCGAGGTCGATATTATCTTCTCTGTAGGTTCGTAGTCTATTAACTTCGCTTGTTGTCTGTTTCAATCTACAGCAGTAACTGCACAGGAATTCTTGTTGATATCTATCCTTTAACAGTCCATCTCTTATTTATTAATTATGTTGGATTTGCTTCACTTACCTGTTCTGGTTCTAGGTTCTTGACATGATACCAAAACAAGAAAATTTAGAATCTATAACAGAGCTTTATCACCCTCATTAGTAAGTTTTCTTTTGCATCAGGTTATCATCTTCAAAGTTCATCTGCGTTGATCGATAAAACTTGTGGACGCACGAGCAGCTTTGTTTCGCGTCTGAGTGCAGTTCAGAAGAGATGGGCATCTCAAGCTACAACAAGAGAGGATGAAAGCAAGATCAGCATTGGACCACGCAGAGGACAAGAAGGCGAGGAAGATGAAAAGGATGTTGCTTATGTCGGACCAATCTCGTCGACCATCAAGAAAGTTAAGCTTCTATCTCTATCTACATGCTGCCTCTCCGTGTCGCTTGGCCCGGTCATAACCTTCATGACATCCCCTGACATGAATGTCATCCTGAAAGGTGCTGTTGCTTCAACTGTAATATTCTTCAGCGCTACCACCACCGGGGTGCTTCACTGGTTCGTGAGCCCTTACGTTCATAAAATTAGATGGAAACCAGGTTCAGACAGTTTCGAGGTCGAGATTATGTCGTGGCTGGCAACGTACATTCCTCGAACAATCCGGTTTGCAGATATTCGACCACCCGAAACCAATCGTCCTTTTGTGACATTCAAGGCTAATGGGAGCTTCTACTTTGTAGACCAAGAGCACTGCCAGAACAAGGCATTGTTGGCCAGACTGACTCCTCAGCAACAGGAGTCGGCTTTTAAAAACTTGTAATTGCGTGAGAGATTTTTCTTTTCTTTTTTCACTGAGTTGAACGCCAATGAGATGGCTGAACTGATGTCATAAATTTGCTCCAAACAATTGAGTTTTAGAACACAATTTATTTGCGTATTCGATAAAAGTAGAGTTTTCTAAAGCAATGATTTTAAGTAGAAAAATTAAAATATCCGATCGGCGAGAGATTTGAACCAGCTACCTAAGGATAACTTAAGGATAATTGGTTATATCACAACTACAGTCCTCTTACTCGGTTACATTACAACTACAGTCCTCCGCTCTACCAATTGAGCTAAGGTCGGGTATGAGTTTGTCCAAGACAAAAGAACGATTTAATTAAATTTAAGAAGACATAAATTTTAAAGTAGAAAACTTAAAATTTCCGACCTACCGGATTTGAACCAGCCATCTAAGGATTAACTGTTACATCACAACTACAGTCCTCCGCTCTATCAACTGAGCTAAGGTCGGGTATGAATTTGTCCAAGACAAAAGCAACAATTTTAATGCAATTTAGGAAGACAATGCATAAATTTTAAGTAGAATAATAACTTCCAACCTGCCGGATTTGAACCAGCGACCTAAGGATAATTGGTTACACCAACAACTACAGTCCTCCGCTCTACCAACTGAGCTAAGGTCGGGTATGAATTTGTCCAAGACAAAAGCAACAATTTTAATAAAATTTAGGAAGACAGTGCAGAAATTTTAAGTAGAATAATTAAAACTTCCGACCTGCCGGATTCGAACCAGCGACCTAAGGATAACTGGTTACACAACAACTACAGTCCTCCGCTCTACCAACTGAGCTAAGGTCGGGTATGAATTTCTCCATGACAAAAGCAACGATTTTAATGAAATTTAGGAAGACAATGCATAAATTTTAAGTAGAATAATTAAAACTTCCGACCTGCCGGATTCGAACCAGCGACCTAAGGATAACTGGTTACACAACAACTACAGTCCTCCGCTCTACCAACTGAGCTAAGGTCGGGTATGAATTTCTCCATGACAAAAGCAACGATTTTAATGAAATTTAGGAAGACAATGCATAAATTTTAAGTAGAATAATTAAAACTTCCGACCTGCCGGATTCGAACCAGCGACCTAAGGATAACTGGTTACACAACAACTACAGTCCTCCGCTCTACCAACTGAGCTAAGGTCGGGTATGAATTTCTCCATGACAAAAGCAACGATTTTAATGAAATTTAGGAAGACAATGCATAAATTTTAAGTAGAATAATTAAAACTTCCGACCTGCCGGATTCGAACCAGCGACCTAAGGATAACTGGTTACACAACAACTACAGTCCTCCGCTCTACCAACTGAGCTAAGGTCGGGTATGAATTTCTCCATGACAAAAGCAACGATTTTAATGAAATTTAGGAAGACAATGCATAAATTTTAAGTAGAATAATTAAAACTTCCGACCTGCCGGATTCGAACCAGCGACCTAAGGATAACTGGTTACACAACAACTACAGTCCTCCGCTCTACCAACTGAGCTAAGGTCGGGTATGAATTTCTCCATGACAAAAGCAACGATTTTAATGAAATTTAGGAAGACAATGCATAAATTTTAAGTAGAATAATTAAAACTTCCGACCTGCCGGATTCGAACCAGCGACCTAAGGATAACTGGTTACACAACAACTACAGTCCTCCGCTCTACCAACTGAGCTAAGGTCGGGTATGAATTTCTCCATGACAAAAGCAACGATTTTAATGAAATTTAGGAAGACAATGCATAAATTTTAAGTAGAATAATTAAAACTTCCGACCTGCCGGATTCGAACCAGCGACCTAAGGATAACTGGTTACACAACAACTACAGTCCTCCGCTCTACCAACTGAGCTAAGGTCGGGTATGAATTTCTCCATGACAAAAGCAACGATTTTAATGAAATTTAGGAAGACAATGCATAAATTTTAAGTAGAATAATTAAAACTTCCGACCTGCCGGATTCGAACCAGCGACCTAAGGATAACTGGTTACACAACAACTACAGTCCTCCGCTCTACCAACTGAGCTAAGGTCGAGTATGAATTTGTCTAAGACAAAAGCAACAATTTTAATAAAATTTAGGAAGACAATGAAGAAATTTGAAGTAGAATAATTAAAACTTCCGACCTGCCGGATTCGAACCAGCGACCTAAGGATAACTGGTTACACAACAACTACAGTCCTCCGCTCTACCAACTGAGCTAAGGTCGGGTATGAATTTGTCCATGACAAAAGCAACGATTTTAATGAAATTTAGGAAGACAATGCATAAATTTTAAGTAGAATAATTAAAACTTCCGACCTGCCGGATTAGAACCTGCAACCTAAGGATAATTGGTTACAAAACAACTACAGTCCTCCGCTCTACCAACTGAGCTAAGGTCGAGTATGAATTTGTCCAAGACAAAAGCAACAATTTTAATAAAATTTAGGAAGTCAGTGCATAAATTTTAAGTAGAATAATTAAAACTTCCGACCTGCCGGATTTGAACCAGCGACCTAAGGATAACCGGTTACACAACAACTACAGTCCTACGCTCTACCAACTGAGCTAAGGTCGGGTATGAATTTCTCCAAGACAAAAGCAACAATTTTAATAAAATTTAGGAAGACAGTGCAGAAATTTTAAGTAGAATAATTAAAACTTCCGACCTGCCGGATTCGAACCAGCGACCTAAGGATAACTGGTTACACAACAACTACAGTCCTCCGCTCTACCAACTGAGCTAAGGTCGGGTATGAATTTGTCCATGACAAAAGCAACGATTTTAATGAAATTTAGGAAGACAATGCATAAATTTTAAGTAGAATAATTAAAACTTCCGACCTGCCGGATTAGAACCAGCGACCTAAGGATAACTGGTTACACAACAACTACAGTCCTCCGCTCTACCAACTGAGCTAAGGTCGGGTATGAATTTGTCCAAGACAAAAGCAACGATTTTAATGAAATTTAGGAAGACAATGCATAAATTTTAAGTAGAATAATTAAAACTTCCGACCTGCCGGATTTGAACCAGCGACCTAAGGATAACTGGTTACACAACAACTACAGTCCTCCGCTCTACCAACTGAGCTAAGGTCGGGTATGAATTTGTCCAAGACAAAAGCAACGATTTTAATGAAATTTAGGAAGACAATGCATAAATTTTAAGTAGAATAATTAAAACTTCCGACCTGCCGGATTTGAACCAGCGACCTAAGGATAACTGGTTACACAACAACTACAGTCCTCCGCTCTACCAACTGAGCTAAGGTCGGGTATGAATTTGTCCAAGACAAAAGCAACGATTTTAATAAAATTTAGGAAGTCAGTGCATAAATTTTAAGTAGAATAATTAAAACTTCCGACCTGCCGGATTCGAACCAGCGACCTAAGGATAACTGGTTACACAACAACTACAGTCCTCCGCTCTACCAACTGAGCTAAGGTCGGGTATGAATTTGTCCAAGACAAAAGCAACGATTTTAATGAAATTTAGGAAGACAATGCATAAATTTTAAGTAGAATAATTAAAACTTCCGACTAACTGGTTACACAACAACTACAGTCCTCCGCTCTACCAACGGAGCTAAGGTCGGGTATGAATTTGTTGAAGACAAAAGCAACGATTTTAATGAAATTTAGGAAGACAATGCATAAATTAAGTAGAATAATTAAAACTTCCGACCTGCCGGATTCGAACCAGCGACCTAAGGATAACTGGTTACACAACAACTATAGTCCTCCGCTCTACCAACTGAGCTAAGGTCGGGTATGAATTTGTCCAAGACAAAAGCAACGATTTTAATGCAATTTAGGAAGACAATGCATAAATTTTAAGAAGAATAATTAAAACTTCCGACCTGCCGGATTCGAACCAGCGACCTAAGGATAACTAGTTACACAACAACTATAGTCCTCCGCTCTACCAACTGAGCTAAGGTCGGGTATGAATTTGTCCAAGACAAAAGCAACGATTTTAATGCAATTTAGGAAGACAATGCATAAATTTTAAGAAGAATAATTAAAACTTCCGACCTGCCGGATTCGAACCAGCGACCTAAGGATAACTGGTTACACAACAACTACAGTCCTCCGCTCTACCAACTGAGCTAAGGTCGGGTATGAATTTGTCCAAGACAAAAGCAACGATTTTAATAAAATTTAGGAAGTCAATACATAAATTTTAGCCCGCAACCGAGTAACACAAATAGCTAGGACAAACCACATTAAGAAATTAGAAGCTTAAATCCTTATTTTTCACCTATTGTTTTAATATTAAAGATGAAATTAGCAATTTAACGTGAATTTAATCATAGTTTATCGATAATTAACATTTATTAATTCTCTTCCTTTCAATAATTTAACCCCAAAAAAACAATTCTAACAAAATAAAATCAACCAGTTTGTACAAAAAATAAAATAAAATAAAATAGGAGAAAAGGAAATACCTTATAGAAAAATTGTCGCATCAGGCGAACTTGGCTTGGTCTTCAACCCGCCATTGCATTTTAAAAATCTGCCTCCGTCTGTTCTTCTAGAAGGCCAGCACAACCAATAAAATACTCCCTCTCTCTCTCGCTCTCAATTTGCTGCAATGCCCTATAAGAAATTGATGATTCTTCAATTTGAATTCCATCATTTATCTTGAATTTGCATTTTGTCTGAACTCAGAAATGATAGTTGCTAAAGAATCTTACAGAGGAGAAGAAGATGCCTCCATCGATCTCTCAGATGATAGGTATCCACACGATGAAGAAGCGGAAGAAACTCTCTCGCTGTGCGACCTTCCAGGTTACAGCGATGAATCAAAATGCGATGATTACTCCAAGCAGGATCAGAGCGCTTCGTTCGACAACGAAGATACATTGTTCGAGTTTTTCAGCGACGATTTCTCTGTTTCTGATTCAGCATATTCTGGATCTGATAGCATAATCTTCTGCGGGAAACTGATTCCTTATAAACAGCCGTGCGATTCACAAAACAAAGGAAGAATCGCATCGGAGAAAATTTCCGGAAAGAATCGTCAATTTCGTACGAAATCACAATCGTTCGATGCGAGAAAATCGCCTACGATTGACGCAAGAGGTCGCGAGATCACTTATGCGAGAGCGAAGAGAGGAGTTAAAAACTTCGATTCGCTTTCCATTTCACTACCGAAGAATCCGGAGTACATCAAACGAAAGAGATGCTGTAAATTGAAGAAATACGACTTACAGGCGGAGAGAGCGATGATACTGCAATCGTCGCCGACGAAATCGCGTTGGTTCTTGTTTCTGTTTGGTAGCGCGAGGTTGCCGAAGGAGATGGAACTGAGTGATATGAGGACAAGGCAACGACGGAGCAGTCGGCCGGCAATGTTCCGGTCGCCGGAGGAGAGGAAAGTTGCAAGAGGAAGAAGTGGAAAGAAGACGACGGTTCATGAGTTGTGGAAGGTTCTCAAGGCTCTGGTAATGGGCTGCAGAAGCAATGATCAAAACGCCGCCGTAAAGGGTTCGTTCCGTCCATTCCAGTCTTCTGATGCTGGAAAGTCGATTTTGTAGATGCTTTTTACATATCTTCTAATACAAAAATTACTCTTTTATCTACTTTTTTTTTTTCTTTTAATTTGTTTCTTTGTGCAANGTTAAACATAATATTATATAGTAAAAGGTTTTAATTTCAGTAAATTAATATTCGTTGAAAAAAAAAATCTTAATATGATATTTTCCCCATTTTAAAATGATGATTAAAGCAAATTGATGTTATTAATTATTAAAAAAGTGACACTTCATGAAATATTTTGTAAACCAAATACAATTATTTCATAAAATAATTAAACCCTTTTTGTCATGTTCGGGTGAGAGATTAAGCTCGTATGTATTGTCTTTAAGAGTCATTTTCGAGTCTGAAATACTTATTGAAATAAGATTTAGGTCAACGTTTTCATAGAAATAGTTCTTTAAAATTGTTTTACTTTACTAAATTAACGTCATTTTTTTATTCAAAAGAATGACTTATACGTGTAAACATCATTTAACCATAATTTTCTTAACACTAGTTCGAGAACAAAAACGTAAAATTATTTGATTAACAAATTAAAAAAAAAAAAAAAAATCCTAATTCTCAGTCCTAATTATTTTATAAAATAATTAAATTCATTTAGTCATATCTGTGAGAGATTAAACTCGAATGCATTGTTCCCATGGATCATTCTCCAAGCTGGAATACTCACGAACAAAATTTAGGTCAATATATTTCGAGAATAGTCCTTAAAAACTATTTTATTTTACTTAATTAACGCTATTTTTTTTAAATTTTATAAATATTTATTTTAACGTATACACATCATTTAACTATAAATTTTTTTAAGACGAGTTTGAAAACATCGCATAAAACAATTTTTAAGTTCTTAATTCTTAATACTCCCCTTTAAATTCAAACCTTTAATCCCAATTTCAATTTAAATTTTGTCAAAGTATGAACCCAAAATATAAGTTTAATCAATCAAAATTGAATGAAAAATTTAGCTAAAAAAGAAAAAAAAATTAAACTAAANAAAAAAGTATTTTCGAAAAAAATAAAATAAGACCCAAAAGGTCCGGAATTTAAAAATAAATAAATAAATTGTCAACTATAATTTATTTCGAATTGTCGGTATTGCTAAGGAGTGGAATATTAAAATATATATATATATATATTTGTTAAGAAAACAAAGGAAAAGGGAAAGACGAGTTTGCCACCACCGCTAAACAATTGGACGAAGCCTCCAATTTCTGTCTTTCATGCAGACATAAAATACAATTTATTCCCAATTTGTCAATTATTAATTTGCATTACTTGCAGCTTATTCTACAATAATTTATTTTAATAAATTTGAACTATAAATTTGTTTATTTATTTATTTATTTTTAAAATAAATATAATTCTACAAACCAAACAATAAACAAGAAGCAATATCTCATTAATAATTTGAATATATGGAAATTGCACAAATTAAAAATTAATTATAAAAAAACCCACAAATTTTACACACAAAAATAGCTTCGTTCAAATTATATCAATTTTGTTTCCATCGTAACATTAAAATTAAATATATAATATTTAGAGAATATAGTGTAATAATTAATTATATAATATATTTTTAATATCCGTCCCTTAATATTTTATTATGATTTGATTAACAGTATATTTTATCTTATTTTTACAATTGAGTTAGTTTATATTTTCTTCTTATTTTTAGGTATTAGTTGGTAGTTTGTATCCTATTTAAAGTTGTAAACATTAATGAATATCGGACATTTGATGTCACCTACAGACTTTCAATTTCATTTCTATTTCTCATTCTTGACAAAGTAAAAAGAGGTAAGATAACTTCTCGATTTAAAAGTAAAAACAAAAACATTTATTTAGATCATAAATTTGTAAAAGAAAATGGAATGTCAAGATATTAAATTCATTCAAGGTGTGGGCCCCATCTCTCTTTAATGTCACTGCTATAATAATAATAATAATATCTGCCTTATCTTGATGGATAAGACGTGCCCGAAACAATAGGGAGGGAGAGGGACAAATTCGATGGTAAAAAATAAATTTCACTGTTTTTACTTAGTTGAATTATTTATTCACAAATGGTAAAAAAAAATAAGCCTTACGAATATGGCAACTTGAGTATCATATGATTAATTAATTAATATATGATATTTGAACCGTGATTTTGAAAGTTATTATTTATGTATTTTAAATATGCAATTATATAATTATACAAGAAGAAAATTAAAAATGGAGAATTAATAAAGTGAAAATAATACCCAAAATTATATTCTAAAAAAGACTTGTAACGGAAACGCCGTCGTTTAATCAATGCAGTCACTTGGAGGTGTGACGTGGGGCAGATGCCATGCATTTATTATTTATATATTTTTAGTTCAATATTATAATAGTTTTAAATAATTATAAAAATAATTGAATTTACTTATATAAAGCCAATAAATAAATTATATTATCAATAAATATACCGTACTTCGAAGACAGAGAGGTACACAAGCGTGGGATGCCAAACCACCCCAATCAGACATTCAAACTTGTAATCGAGCCCTTAATTTTCTCAACCATCGGCTAACCCCGTTGCACACAAGGTCATCCAAATCTTAACTAATTCTCACAGGATCGACTAACTTTCAGATATGTTTGGTAGATATTTGATAAAAATCTAATAGAGGTATATATAGTAGATATTTTGTAAATATCTGATATTGATATATTTAATAGATTATATATTTGTATTATGTACTGTTGTACATAACTGAAGTCATCAAATAAAACCTTTATCTCTTCTGTTTTTTGTGTTCATCTTGATCGAGTGTGTACATTGTTGAACGACCCTAACGCTCCTAACAAATTTAACTCGTAGAACCTAACACATGACTACGTAATATAAACATAATTTAATTAAGGCAAAAAATAGAAATAATTATTATTATATTAGAAGCAAACAGGTTGATGCTTTCTTAAATAAGACGTTACATAAGGCAAAAATAGGAAGGAATAGACAAAAGCATCATTTTCTAAATTTTGTTTTTTTTTTATTTAATAAAGACATCGCATAATTACCTCTCTATCCCATTTATTTACCCCTTTTCCGTGTGCAATGGGGGCAATGGCTATAATTTAACATTAAAGCAATGGAACTTTTTGGTAGTTTCAGAAACTGATAACAAAAGGCAACGTGGCAAGTCCTGATTGGTCATGTCCCCACAAAACTACTTCTACTTGGTGTACACGTCAAGACCTCATCATGATTTCCCTCCAAAAGTTTTACCGGACGACGACGGCGGAGAAGACGGCGGCGACAGCGATGGGCACGGTGACACAACTTGGGTTTTGTTTTGTTGCTCCGTTTGCCTTGCCGCTATGCTGTTAAAATAATAATAAGAATCACACACAACCCACTCGGTCTACTACTACTACTACTACTTTTCTTTTCCCAACGCCCTACGCTCCTCTCTCTCTCTCTCTCTAACCTCGAGATCTGGCCCTTCTCTCTCTAATGGAGGTTGCTGTGTTCGTTGCGTATCAGTTTTTTTAGGATCTAAGAGAGAGAAAGCTCCTGAGATTCAGAGGAGAAATGGAGATTTTGTGCTGAGGTATTTTAATGGCGGATTGCTTCTACTTGTCCATTTATGAACTTCTTCTTCTTCATCTTCTTTGAATTTTTCTGGATTTTGCCTGTAAATCTCCTTTTCCAAATGAATTAGTTTATCTTCGGAATGTTGGAGTTAGGTGATCTTCAATTGGATGTTTTCGGCTCTCTTCAGTTTAGATCTGTTGGATTCTTCCGGTTTTTTGTGTTCTTAATGAGTTCTTAATGAACTATTTTATTCATTTATTTGTTGATATTCAGATGATTGAATAGGAAATGGGGAAGAAGGGAGGCTGGTTTTCTGCTGTGAAGAAAGCATTTGCTCCAGAATCAAAGGATAAGAAAGATCAGGTTCTAATTTCTATAGATTTTTGTTTTCGGAAGTGTTCTTCTAAGATTCTGGACTGAGAGTTTGCTAATGATTTTCGTTACTAGAAAGCTAACAAAACAAAGAAAAGATGGTTTGGGAAGCCAAAGAAATTGGAGACAGTGGCATCTGGGGAGCCAGCGCCATTGGAAGTGTCTATTCTACCTATTGAGGAAGTGAAACTAGCTAATGCAGAGAATGAACAGAGCAAACATGCTTACTCTGTTGCCATTGCCACTGCAGTCGCTGCGGAGGTGGCGGTTGCAGCGGCTCAGGCAGCGGCCGAGGTCGTTAGACTCACCACCCGCCCTTGGTACTCCGGGAAATCTAAGGAAGAAATAGCAGCCATCAAGATCCAGACTGCATTCCGTGGCTATATGGTAAGCAATCTCTTTCACTTTTTTCCTGCAAGAATTGTTGGCACTGTTTGTAAGATATAGCTGTTTAGAAACTATTCACTACTTTTCAAACTGTTCTTTTGGATAGAATTTGATTGAAATAGCCATTAACTTGAGAGCATATTTTGTTTAAGACAAGTACAAATCAAACAATTCAAGATTCTTAAAACAAAACATCAATAACAACAGAATGCACAAATCAAACTACCTTTTTGCTATGAATTGAGTACTTTTTGCTATGAATCACATAAACCTAACTTCAATGCAGGCTTTGAATGTGTCATTTAATGGTCTACAGAGTGTTAAAAAAGAGTCATTTAAAGTGATGAACTGACCTGACCTGCTTTCTCTGTAGTGGCCCCTTTAGGAATTTGGGGCATTAAATATGGTATTGAAGAGATTGGTTTTTTAATGGGGATTTTGTATGGCTTAGGCTAGGAGGGCCCTGCGAGCATTAAGAGGGTTGGTGAGGCTGAAGTCATTGATACAAGGCCAATCTGTTAAAAGGCAAGCAACATCCACATTAAGATGCATGCAGACTCTTGCTCGAGTGCAGTCACAGATTCGTGCTAGAAGACTTAGATTGTCGGAGGAGAATCAGGCTCTTCAGAGACAGCTCCAACAAAAACATGAAAGAGAGCTCGAGAGATTAACTGTTTCTGTAAGTTTTCACTGTTCTCTTCTGCAAATTCCTCGCATTTTGGTTTCTTTTACATAATCCAAGTGTTTAGGGCAGTTTTTATAGGACTTTTGTAAGAGACGAAGTTCACTGCTAGGCAGAGGTTAGCTTTGACCCATTACGTATCGTTGTTTGCCTCACGGTTTTAAAACGCGTGTGTTCGGGAGACATTTTCATACCAAAACGCATTTGTTAGGCAGAGGTTTCCACACCCTTATAAGAATTGTTTCGTTCTCCACTCCAAACGATGTGAGATCTCACAACTTTGACCTTATCCAGTGTAGTAAAGCGATTCACTCAATTCAGCTGACCCTACAATATTTAATATTAGGAAACTCTTAGGATAGTTACTATTCCAAGTGGGTAGCAAGTAGGTCATGTTCCTTTTTCTAGTGCCCCTTTCTAATGGGAGTTTTTAAACCATTAAGGGTTCTAGTTGACTTCAGACCATTTCAATCCGTCTAAGATGTTGAGTCCTCCCATATTTTGTTCCGTTCTCAAGTCCTAATTTATGTAGTCTTGTTTCGGTAGTAGACCAATTTGTTAACATTCCTCCGAGCCATGAATGTGGCTTGTATAGTATAAAACCATAACGTAAAGGGCATATATGTATGTATTAGTGTTTGCATGTGTTCCTAATCCTTGTGTTCATACTATGGAGAAGAATTGAAGTTTTGATGTTTCAATTAGGCAAACAATGAATGGGATGATAGTACCAAATCAAAGGAGCAAGTTGAAGCCAGATTAGTTAACAGGCAAGAAGCAGCAACAAGAAGAGAAAGGGCGTTGGCTTATGCTTACTCTCATCAGGTTCAATTCATTTCCGTTTCTTGCTGATTTGATTATCATCTTCATGCTCTGATCACTGATTTTCATTCTCCTGGTCGTTTTCCTCAACAGAAGTTATGGAATAATTCTTCAAAATCTGAAAATCCTACATTCATGGACCCCAACAATCCCCACTGGGGATGGAGTTGGTTAGAGCGATGGATGGCTGCTCGTCCATGGGAGACCAAAAGCACTGTCGATTACCACGATCGTGGCTCTGTCAAGAGCGCGATCAGCCATGCAACGTCAATTGGAGACATTGCAAAATCTTACGCCCGTCGTGATTTCAATCTCGACATCAAGCCTTTTCCAAGGACTCCGACGAGCCATAATACGAGCCGTGCACCAAGTCGCCAATCGCCGGCGACTCCTACGAAGGCGCAATCGTCGCTATCTGCAGGAAGAAAATTGAAGCCAGCAAGTCCAAGAGGATTAGGCTGGGGCGGAGACGACGATTCCAGAAGCGGATTGAGCGTCAAATCGGAGCGGTTCCGGCGACGTAGCATCGCCGGATCATCGGTGAGGGACGACGAAAGCTTCACTAGTTCGCCGTCGGTTCCAAGCTACATGGCGTCCACAGAAGCAGCTAGGGCTAGGTCCCGCTTGTCGAGTCCGATGGGAATAGAGAAGACGACAGCAACTCCGGAGAAAGAAGCGGTGAGTGGCGGCGCAAAGAAGCGGCTCTCATTCACCGCCTCGACGGCGACGGTGAGGAGACACTCTGGTCCACCGAAAATAGACGCTACTCCGATCAAGAATGTTGCAGCGACAGAGAGAGATTTTACCGGCGAGAGCAGATAGTTGAAGAAGATGGATTTGGTAGCGATTTTAAATCATCGTTCTTTAATTTCTTTCTTTTTTTTTTTTCTTTTTTCTTGAAGGCAGGAAAATGGTGAATAAAAGCTGTTCATGTAAATGGAATTGTGCTTTGTTTGGCTGCGGACTTCTTTTTTATTTTTTTTTATTTTTATTTTATGTATATTTAAACTGTCAGGTTATTTTATTTTCTAGTGTTTGTATGATCCTATTGTAAATGCAATGAATTTAATTTTTTTTTTCTTTCAGTTTTATAATCTCTTAGTGTTATTGATTGTGTTTAAACCTATCTCACTCTATTTCATTTATGTATTCTCACTAAAAAAAATTAGTTTCCATTATTAAAATTTTAATTTTTTAAAATTATGTTTAATATTATATTATATTTTTGCATATAAAATATTATTAAATTTATCATCAAATTTTTTTTTTTAATATGAATTATATTAACAAATGAAAATTATCCATTAAAAAAGTTTCTTGGAATGTTATATTTTTATTAATCTTGGAATGTTATAAATTTTTTTAATTATTTCCGTAAGTATGCATCCGAATTACGAAACGACACCGTTTACATGGAGGCCACCACGGGCTTTCCTCCTCAAAATTAGGGCTTGGGTTGTTGGTTATATTCTCTTCTAGGTCAGCTTTTGGGCGTTTCTCATAGAAGTTGCAGGACCTTAATTCGCCATCATGCGGTACGTATTTTTCTATTATCTACTTCCTCCGACGATTTTTTATTTGATATCTGTGAATCTAAGTTCGCGATTCAATTATTGAAGGAATTGCATTTGTGCCGACTGTTTTTACTGTGTTATACGAACTTTTTATATTGTTCAGTCTTCTTCATCTTGTTTTCTGAACCATTTTGCACGATAAAATGGAACTGGAACTCATAATGAACAAATTTCGAAGGAACTATTTCATACGAGCCACAGAAGTCTTAAAATGAGAGTCAATTATGTTCTCAAACAAACACAACAAAAATTCTATATACTACGACTAGGAGTTTGTAGTTTGCCATTGGACATGCTAAACAATTAATGAGGGCGAGGGGCATTCTATTTGTTTGTTCTTAATGTGAAAATCTGGACGATGAGATCAGAAGTCAAAATTTTGATAGCTTTACAATTATGAACAAATAGATTATAATTTGAAATTTTATTATATGCAAAGACGTATATTCATTACTTTTTAAGTATTTTTGAACAAATAGTCAAATTTGATCGGTGATTGTCATGCGGTTTAATTTCTTTCTGTTCATGAAGTGTGGATATCTCTGTCTTCAAGTTTGTAAGTTATTATATCTAATTTTGGTTTGTTTTACACCTAATTGGCAATAGATGGGACACGTATCTTGATGACGAGTGATTGTGGTTAAACAGCAAACTGCCCATTGTAATGGACAGTTTGGAAAAGAAACAGGAGAATGTTGATGAATCAACTCCCATTAAAAAGTGTTCTTGTTCATATTGGACGTCATGGGTCCATACTTCAAGCTGTTGCTCTATCATCTTCAACACCTGATAATCTCATTACCACTGTACTTAACTGCAAAAGCCCCAAAAAGGCACTTGAATTGTTCAATGCGGCACCCGAAAAGAATACTCGGCTTTACTCGGCTATCATTCATGTCTTAGTAGGATCCAAGCTATTTTCCCATGCCAGATGTTTGCTAAAAGAGCTCATACAAGACCTCCTCGTAAAATCTCGCAGGCCATACCATGTATGTCAGTTGGCATTCAATGCGCTGAGTAGCTTAAAAACCTCAAAATTTTCTCCAAATGTATATAGCGAGTTAATTATTGTCTTATCTAAGATGGGACTTGTAGATGAAGCTTTGTGGATGTACCGCAAGGTTGGGGTGGCGGTTGCAAGGCAGGCTTGTAATGTGCTTTTAGATGTCTTGGTTAAGACTGGAAGGTTTGAATTGTTGTGGGGGATTTATGAAGAAATGGTTTCCAATGGGCTGTCTCCTGATGTTATCACTTACGGCATCCTAATTGATGGTCGCTGCCGGCAGGGCGATCTTTTAAGGGCGCATGAAATATTCGATGAAATGAGAGTGAAAGGAATTGAGCCAACAGTTGTCGTGTACACCATTCTTATTCGTGGCCTCTGCTCCGAAAACAAAATGGAGGAAGCAGAGAGTATACATAGATTGATGAGGGAATTAGGGGTACTTCCAAATGTGTACACTTACAACACTTTGATGAATGGGCACTGCAAGGTGGCCAATGTAAAACAGGCTCTTAGATTGTATCATAACATGCTGGGTGAAGATCTAGTGCCAGACAATGTTACATTCGGCATTTTAATTGACGGGCTCTGCAAATTTGGCGACATCAAGGCTGCTCGGAATCTTTCTGTGAATATGGTGAAGTTTAGTGTTACTCCTAGCATAGCTGTATATAATTCTTTGATCGATGGTTACTGTAAAGCAGGGGATATTTCTGAAGCAATGGCTTTCCTTTCGGAGCTGGAAAGGTTTAAGGTTTCGCCAGACGTCGTTACGTACAGTATACTTATTAGAGGTCTCTGTTCTGCGGGTAGAATTGAAGAAGCAGATAACATGCTTGAGAAAATGATGAAAGAGGGAATTCCTGCAAACTCTGTTACATATAATTCACTTATTGATGGATGCTGCAAAGAAGGCAACATGAATAAGGCATTGGAAATATGCTCCCGAATGATCGAAAACGGTGTAGAACCAAATGTGATCACGTTCTCAATGCTGATTGATGGTTATTGCAAGATAAGGAACGTAGAAGCTGCTATGGGCATATACTCAGAAATGGGTATCAAAAGCCTTTCTCCTGATGTAGTTGCTTATACAGCTATGATAGATGGGCATTGCAAGCATGGTAGCATGAAAGAGGCTCTAAAACTCTACAATGATATGCTGGATAATGGTCTTACTCCAAATTCTTACACTCTTAGTTGCTTATTAGATGGACTTTGTAAAGACGGCAGAGTCTCGGACGCACTCGAACTTTTCACGGAAAAGGCTGAATTTGGGACTACAAAATGCAAGCTTTCCTTCACAAATCATGTAGTGTATACAGCTTTAATCCATGGATTGTGTGAGGATGGACAAATTTTCAAGGCAGCAAAGTTGTTTTCAGACATGAGAAGCTACGGTTTGCAACCAGATGAAGTAATTTACGTGGTCATGTTAAAAGGTTACTTCCAAGTTAAACGCATCCTCGACATGACGATGCTACATGCCGATATGTTGAAGTTTGGTATTATCCCAAACTCGGCCATCTACTCGACATTGTCTAAGGGTTATCGAGAGAGTGGATTTCTGAAATCGGCTCTGAATTGTTCGAAGGAACTGAAGGAACTATATTGTTGAAGCTATCAATGGGGAGCCTTTTACACAAGTCATCCAGTTGATTGCAATGAGTTGACGGAGAACTTGAATCCACATTCTTTTCTCCCTGGAGTGAGTGGAAACTGCTCTTTCAAGTTCTGATCATGTAAGTTATCACCAAATTTAATAGTAGCTTCAATGGAAACTGCTTCCAACTTCGAAGCTAACATTATCTTCTGCTGTTCTTGATTGATTTGTTTTATGTTCATTATTTTGAAATGCAGAATTGGGTAATTGGGGAAGAGGGGAACTGGTTTTCTGCTGTGATCAGTGATTAGAGAATGGCAGAAGAGAACAAGAGAAGAGCTTGAGAAACAGATATGCTTTTGGATTCCTCGTTGTATTTCTCTTGAACTTGATCATTTTGGTGCTCACATTTGAGCAGCACAAATTATGGCTATCATAATTTGATGTTTTATCGTTAAGATCTAACCGCGAATTTTAGGTTAAATTATACAAAGTACTCTTGAACTTTCGAGTAAGCTTCAATTATACCCTTCAATTTTAAACGAATTTTTCTTACTTTTATGATCGATGTATAAAATTTAAAAGGATTACGGGAATTCGTTCAAAGAGTATTATTATTCAGAGCGAAAGCTAGTAACTAAAATGAGTCCGGAGGTGATATAATTGGATGAAGTACAGAAAACATAATTTCAATGCCTTGTTTCCCTAATTTGCTTGCAGTGCCCGATTCGTATGCTCTTCCCTAGCATTTAACTGCAGGTCCGAAAAAATGTTCTCAGCATGATGGAGCTTTAATAAGTCCATGTTTCGACGAACTTTAACAGAACTTTAGCACAAATGTTGAAACTACTTTGTTTTTAAAAACCCTCTCAAGACTTACCAGGCCCATGGTTTTGGCTAATTCAAAAGGTAGCGAACTTCAGATTTCTAGCCCTTCAAAGCTCCGAAGGGTCCATGTTTGTACGAATTTTAGCACGAACTTAAGAGAAACTATAGGCGGGTTGAACGTCATATCCGATCTCCGGCTACATATTTGTTCATAAATTTAAAAGATATTTTCCAAGTGGGCATTTGGTCTAGTGGTATGATTCTCGCTTAGGGTGCGAGAGGTCCCGAGTTCAATTCTCGGAATGCCCCTAATTTTGTTTTTGTACAAATATTAAAATATCTTATTTTAATAATGTTTATATCGGCCTCATTGATATTTAAATTTTTGTTTATTTGAAAATTTTATGAGGAATAGATTGAAATATAGTATATTATTTATTTAATTTAAACTTTAATCTTTGAACTCCCAAGGGTAATTCCGTAATTATCTAGTCGAAACCGCATCAATTACCCGGAGGAGGTGTGTATATATATCGTCCGTTCCAAATTTCATGGTCATTAGGGTTCAGAGTTTCCGCCAGACAGTCTAACACACTTGTGTTTCGCATTTCGGTGCTTCTTGAAGAAGTCGCAACACCTTCTTAATCCGCAACTATGGGGTACGCATTTCTATCTCCTTTACTTTCTCTTCGTCCAATTATGTTTTCTCGAGGAAGTTGCAAAACCTTTTCCGAGGATTTGCCTTCATTCTATCTGCTTTTTTCTGCATTATAGGAGCCTCATATGAACGATTTCGAAGGCGTTATTTCATACGGATGTTTGATTTTAAACTGGATGCTTGTTAAGATGTTAAACTGGAATTTGTACACCAGGAGAAACGACGTTTTGAACTTTTGAGGATTGTTTTTTTCTTTCTTTTTTTGCTCAAAAGAAGAATCAAAATGTCTTGGTTAAAACATGTACTGATACGTTCTAGTCGGTTTTCTGAACAATCGATATGCTCGGAGTTGTAGATAATATGTTTTGTGACTATATTCCTACTCTCTCTCACTCACTCTCTCTCTCTTCGTTTGTTCATATGCTTGATCGTTCTAGTTCGTTTTCTGAACAATCGATAGGCTCGGAGTTGTTGATAATATGTTTTGTGACTATAATCCTACTCTCTCTCTCTCTTTTCGTTTGTTCATATGCTTGATCGTTCTAGTTGGTTTTCTGAATAATCGATAGGCTCGGAGTTGTGGATAATATGTTTTGTGACTATAATCCTACTCTCTCTCTCTCTCTTTTCGTTTGTTCATATGCTTGATCGTTCTAGTTTGTTTTCTGAACAATCGATAGGCTCGGAGTTGTGGATAATATGTTTTGTGACTATTATCCTTCTCTCTCTCTCTCTCTCTCTCTCCGTTTGTTCATATGCTTGATCGTTCTAGTTGGTTTTCTGAACAATTGATAGGCTTGGAGTTGTGGATAATATGTTTTGTGACTATAATCCTTCTCTCTCTCTCTCTCTCTCTCTCCGCTTGTTCATATGCTTGATAGAATTTATTCATATGCTATGTTTGAATTCTATCGTTGATAGCTTCTCTTTCCTTCTTCGCTTATCCACGTGGTTGAAATAATTTATCTGATAATATAAGTGGAAACAACTTGTGGAAATTCCGATGATGTTATTGTATATAGCTATAAGAATTTATTCATATACTATGCTTTTGAATACGACGATGTTATTGTCGATGTTTGTTTGTTCCGACAATGAAATAATTTATTCCGACGATGTTTGTTTACAACTTTTATTCGTAGTTTCCATGGTTCCTCATCCTTGTTGTTGAATACGACGATGTTATTGTCGTATTCATGTATTTAGCCTCTTGTTCTCTCTATCAGTGTCTATAATGCTGAGAACAAAGTTTGTATAATACCTTCCAAATTCATATTTCATATACAAAGCTTAGATAATCGACGTTATTGTATGTCAGTTTCTATATGCAATTTCGTTGGAGGAAACATAAACATAGATTCCTCATACTCGTTGAATTTCATATTCATGCCCTCAATTTTAATATGTAGATTAAATCGATCTTCTCATTTGACAAGAGTCATTATTTCCATGAAAAATCTTGAAGAATACATTCTTAGCAACTGAAAAATCTTCAGTCATACACATTGTATAAGTTTGTCCTACTCCTTATCAGCTTATTTCCCAAATCCTGCTATGGTAATGGCCGATTGTTGTTTGATGTGTAACCGTTCAGTCGACCTGTATTGGGAGTGAGTCTCACATTGGTTAATTTAGTGGAAGATCATAGGTTTATAAGTGAGGAATACTATCTTCATTGGTACGAGGCCTTTTGGGAGAAGCCCAAAGCAAAGCCATGAGAGCTTATGCTCAAAGTGGACAATATCATACCATTGTGGAGAGTCGTGATTCCTAACAGTCTGATCATGTTAATATGAGTTTTGCAGGAAGACTCGTGGAATGGGAGCGGGTCGTAAGTTGAAATCCCACCGTAGAAGGCAGAGGTGGGCCGATAAGGCGTATAAGAAGTCCCGTCTTGGTAACGAGTGGAAAAAGCCCTTTGCAGGGTCATCTCATGCGAAAGGGATTGTGCTAGAAAAGATGTAAGGTTATTATTGGATCTTATGCTACTGTCGAAGAATTGTTTATATTTACAAATTTGAATTTGCAAATGCAGTGGTATTGAAGCCAAACAGCCAAATTCTGCTATTCGAAAATGTGCTCGTGTTCAACTCATTAAAAATGGGAAGAAGATTGCTGCTTTTGTACCTAATGACGGTTGCTTGAATTACATCGAGGAAAATGTAAGTCAATCTAATTATATGATCATATCATGTTTTTTCTGACTTTGCTTTGCTTTCTAATTTGCCTGTAAAAAAAGTTTTTGAAAACTAGAAAATGACGTGGCGGATAGTTTTTTTTATTTTTTATTTTTTATTTTCCGTTTATCTTTCAGTCATAAAAATGTTTCTAAATTTATAAGTAAACAATTTTTTCGAAAATAGGTTTCTGCTTTCAAAGTTCTTCCCACTTATCTTCAAAACTTTTATTTCTCGACTTTGTTCCTATAATTTTTAATTAAAAAAAAAAAAAAACAATGTATGCTTTTTATGATATAAAAAGTAGAATAATTTGATAGTGTTATTTTGTATTATGTTTGAAAATTAAATAAGTTTGTTTATTTTAACACGTTTTAGTTATGTTATATTACAGGACGAAGTATTGATCGCGGGGTTTGGACGGAAGGGTCATGCCGTGGGAGATATTCCTGGTGTGAGGTTCAAGGTTGTGAAGGTTTCTGGAGTTTCGCTCTTGGCTCTCTTCAAAGAGAAGAAAGAGAAGCCAAGGTCCTAGAAAATTTCACTCTTGGTTCTCTCACCCAATTTTTGGTTTTTATTGGTTAGCTTTTAACTATATTTTAAAATCAATTCAAATTTCAGTTTTATTAAAAAATTTACATTACTATTTATTCTTCCAACACAACATACTCAATTGATAATGAAAACGGTGTCGGTTCAATATTACATGATCATAAGAATAATCATATTATCATCATGAGATGTTTGAAGGTACTGCACAAAATGTGTCGAGTTTTCATGAATTGATTATTGCCATATTGGACGATCCTGCTAGCTATATGAATCACAGTTAAGGCCTTCAAGATGAATAATGTTCCACCATACTTTCGTCCACATGCTTCAAAATATGAAAAGTGCTAAAACCTATAGGATTATCTAATTCTAAAGCACATTTAAAATATGAACTTAGCATGTGCATTGATGGAAATAAATAGAGCATTATGCATTAATTATCGGGGGAAAATATTTTTTTTATTAGGACTTTTAGGCGAAATTCTTTAGGTGTTGTTAGAAAAATGTTTTTATAAATCAATAATAAACTATAATAAAAGTAGACATATTCTAAATTATTTAAACTAGATTGACTAAAAGTTGAAAAATTAAATTAATCCTATTTAAATTTAAAAAAATATATAAAAAAGATATAAAGGCCAACAATCAAGAATAAATATACTAAATTTTTAAAAATAAAAATAAAAATAAAATAATAAGAAATTTTTATGTTTTTTATTTTTTAAAATCTATTTTCAACGATAATAAGAAATTTTTAAAACTTCTAAATAGGTAGTTCTAAATAGAACGGGGTAGAAGCAAATAATATACAAATTCTTAAAAAGATAATTTTATTTTACAAACAAAAATATAATTATAATAAATTCAAATTTCACTATTACAAAATAATAATAATAATAATATAAATAAATAATTGGGCCGGACGGAAAAGGCGGAGACTAACCTGTATATGAGGCCGAAACATACCGGTATTTTTATTAGGATTTTACGCGTCGATGGTTATCCTCTTTGATCCATTGCTTATTTGTACTATACTATATAACAGCATAATATTATTCGGGTAATAAAATAAGATGGATTGATGAACAAATTATTATGATGGAGGCAAGAAATTACCATTATTTGAGAGACACTTTGTGCTCGTCTGTAGCTCTGTAATGAAGGGAAATCAAAACCAGATGAATACAATGGCAGTTGCATGAAGGCTCTGATTTATAATTTAAACAATTTCGTCTCACATTTTTCCTAATGATTCTTATTAGTAAAATTACACGATCCTTAATTTTATTTTAATTTATTTTTTGTATATCATGATCCGTAATTAAACTTATTAACTGCATGATCTGAGAAGACTAAGCACAATCCTGAAGTAAATAACCCTGGACCTTAGATATTTGTTTTGTAAATCTAACCAAATCTAGATTCCCCAGGAATATTATTAAAAGCTGTGTTATTTCTAGATTGCTTTTTAGTTGTTCATTAAAAATCTAGAAAGAACTAATATGACACATATAAGATTAGAAACGTTAAGAATTATTAATATAGTATTTAATATTTACATAGATGTGGAGACTATACCTGGTCTTCCTACTTCACCACTGGGAGAAATTTGGACTTCCATAGACCAAACTTCATCATCAACAACGGGTTCAAAAACTTTGTTACCAATGGCCAATTCAAAAGGGTTCAAAACTCTCCTGACATACAGGAAAGAACATTAAATCGAACAGATTAAGCCATCCATTTTTTCAAAGAAACAAACGGCATACTATTAGCTATGCAATTATCATTAAGGTTGCAGCATACCTTCGCCGGTGAAAAGTCTGAAGCTAAGCTCTTAACGAAGTTGTGATTTTCAGCTTTGCTGTTAGTGTTTGGTTCTAGCGATTGAGAAGATACTTAAGAGATGTTCCTCTTTCCTCTGTATGTTAACCACATTATCATAATTCCTTGAATTCAAGGTTGTAAACAGTTCATCGAGTTTCAATAAATGAAATCAAATGAACTATATATATATATAGGCCATACCTGGAATCATGCGCCGATTACACTTGGAATACGGTAACAACTGTTCCTTGGAATTTTCATTTTCACGCCCATTAAGAGCATAAACCTTCCTCCGGATATCTGATCTTGCTGTAAAAACGATTCAATCGGCGAATAGCTGAGTATACAAAAAGTAGTTAAGGATCAATTACAGGACAAAGATGAATTTCACTTCTATCATTAAAACCAATCACCACAAAAGAAGATCACAACAAAGAAATATTTAGTGCGAACATAGCACACTACTGGCGATCCTACCCTGACATAAAGAAGCTCAGCGCTGCAGCGATCGCGCACAAAAGAAATGTGCACGGAAGCAAGACTAGAAAGCTTGGAAGCCGCATCTAATCAATAAAAGATCAATTCAAGATTCAAGCATCTATGTGATCCAAGTACGATGTATAAAAATGAAGGTTCTATAGCCATTTGGACGCAAGAGATTATGAAACACCACCCGATATGCTCAGAATCCGAGTTTCTAAGTATAAATTCCAAACAGCAATCAGAGGCGAAATGAGAAGCTCGTAGTCTACATCATAATCAACAAGAAAAGCAATTCGAGGTTCAAGCATCCGTCTCATCCATTCCTTGTAATTTTAATAAAGAGTAAATACAATAGAGATTCCAAAGCTCAACACGGAAAGATCGCGCACAGAAGAAACGTTCACAGTTGCAAGATTGAGAAGCTTGTAAGCAACATCATCATTCAATAAAAGAATCAATTCAAGATTCAAGTATTTCTATTATCCAAGTATAATGTATGGTAATCAAACCTCAATTACAATTAGTACACAAGAACTAAGAGAAGATGAAATTTCAGAAGATGCGTACAGAATAAGAGTTTCCACATGCATTCATCGTTTCTTCAAAGAGATAATATAACAGAAAAAAGCGATAAACAAAAAATTCCAGAGTCAACGAATCCACTATTCATCAAAGTGGCTTATCATAGCAAAGAAATAACAGTGCGACTCCATTCCGGATGAAGAACAAGAAATTAAGTTTCACAATTATGCTTTCTCGATGCTTAGAACACAGCAATTAAGATTACCAAGCGAAAACGGGAGAAAAGAAACGAATCGAAGTAGAAAGATATAAACAGAATCGAAAACGAAAGTACCTGAGAGTTGAGATTCTTGAAATCTGTTCTCAGAGGACATAACGACGGATTCGAGCTTTTCATTCTTCATGAATAAACTCTTGGCAAATCATAATCAACAAGAAAAGCAATTCGAGGCTCAAGCATCCGTCTCATCCAATTACGATACATAAAAATCAAAATCCTATAATAATTAAGAAAGAAAAGATGTAATTCCAGACAATATATGCAGAATTCAAGTTTTCATCCATTCGTTGTAATTTTAATAAAGAGTAAATACAATAGCGATTCCAAATCACCATCACCTGGACATAACGAAGCTCAACATAAAAACGATCGCGCACAGAAGAAACGTTCACAGTTGCATGATTGAGAAGCTTGTAAGCATCATCAACATTCAATAAAAGAATCAATTCAAGATTCAAGTATCTCTGTTATCCAAGTATAATGTATGGTAATCAAAATTCAATTACAATTATTACACAAGAACTAAGAGAAGAAGAAATTTCAGAAGATGCGTACAGAACATGTAATCATCGTTACTTCTAAGAGAAAATATAACAGAAGAAAAGCCATAAACAACAAATTGCAGAGTCAACGAATCCACTATTCATCAAAATCGCATATCATAGTAAAGAAATTACAGTGCGATTCCATTCCAGATGAAGAACAAGAAATAACGTTTCACAATCATGCTTTCTCGATGCTCTGATACTCGCACGACTCACTTAGAACACAGCAATTAAGATTAACAAATGCGAAAACGGGAGAAAAGAAACGAATCGAAGTAGAAAGTTATAAACAGAATCGACAACGGAAGTACCTTAGAGTTGAGATTCTTGAAATCTGTGCTCAGAGGACATAACGACGGATTATCTCTCGGCAAATTGATCCAGAATCAGATGGAAGGAAGGAGAGAGGATTTTATGAAACTTGAAGTTCCAAATGATTAGAAAAAGGCAAATGGAAGGAAGGCGGGAGCGGGACACTTATATATTTTGAATTATATTTACTTATAAATTTGAAAATTTTATTTTATTTGATATTATCAAATACTAATTATAAAATAAAGTTTAGTGTAATAATTAAACTAAATTGATGTATTAACAATTTTTGTAAGATATAAATTGATTCACTTATTTATTTATTTATTAAAATTGAAAATTTGAGAGTTTTAATAGATAAATATATTTTAAAAAGTTTCCATAAATATTTTTTTAATAATTATCCATCTATCTAAATATATATTAAATATTTAAATATTCAAAATTATGATGACCATCCAAAATATGGCAATAAATTGTTATTATCCTAAAATGTTAACTAATAATTATAAATATGGAAATGCATTAAATAATTATAAATTTTAAAATGATTTTTTACAATATTTTCAAATTATACAAAATTTTAAATGTCATTTTTTACATGATTTTAATTTTTTAAGGCCGTCTCCTTTGGGTCATATTTAGTATGAATATTAAATATTAAAAAAAAACTAAAAATAAAAATAATTACTTGCCTATTATTTTTGGTCATTTTCACATTATTTTCCTTTTTACCTCCGAAAACGTTTTGAATTCAATTTTTTTTTCTCCACTCGAACCAATTTGTGTACTTCTTCGCAACGAGCCACTCACATATATAGATAGGCATTACAGAAAGCTTTGCTTTTTACTTCGGTTGGCACGTTACAATAATGAATAAAAAAGAATGAGATTAGTTCGGTCTTCAGTCTTTAGGTGAATGAATTTGGATATCGAAGTTCTAGTTATTGCATCTCTTGCTTGGGGTGAGCTTGGTAGTAGCATAGGTCGAACCTCGGGCTGTTTTTTCAGGGCTAGAATTTGATTCCCACTCCTAGTAGTCTTTCTTCAGTAATTCGCTTGGAAAAGTAGTATTTCGTAAACAGGAACGTAACGCTTCACGACTTCTTACATTTAAAGTTGGTCATGTAGCTACTTCAATGATACTATTTTTCCGTACCATTATGAAAGAAGATTCATGTCAAATATGGACTTCGTTGGGAATGGAAAAAATTGGATTCACTTTCATTTGCATTTGGTATTTTGCTTTAAAGTCTTTGACATCTCGATACTCGATCAAATCTTGTTTTGTAAGGATTGAATGTTTGCCGATAGTTTCATATTTAGTAAGTCTTGAACTACTTCTTTTGAATTCGAGATCATTGAAATAAGCAAAAATATAATTTATACCGAAAACAAATACTATTTATGGGAATTTCAATAAAATATCCCTCCTCCTTTGTGGGCGTTCGAACCCTACGAGAAAAGAGGCCTCGGCGAACTGTCATAATTAGTGAACAAATGTAAGCTTCACTGAGAGTATGGAGTATTGACCACACTGAGGGACAGGCCCTGAAGCAAAAGACAGAAACGAGCCGAATCAATGTGTTCAAATTTCTAGCCTTGCACCACCATCTAATGGACCATGGACTAGACGCCCACGGCCTGAAAGGACTATGTCCAAGAGACCACTGCCCCGTGTAGTTGTCTTTCTCGTTCTTCAAGTGATTTAGTGGCATATAAATCACAGAGGTTAAATGAGTCCATTTTGAATAATCGATCTAACACCCTTTTAAGCTGTTCCGAGCATATAATTCTTAATTTTACACTAAACCCGACCATTTTTTTGAACGGTTCATAACATAACTTTTTAGTTTCTCTCTCTTACATGCAACGTATTGTCTCAAACCCGAACAATGGCTCGAAAATATGGCAAGTATTCTTGCCAAAACTTTCAAGAGAGAAGCCTATATTGGAAATATGTTAATGGAGTTTGGATTCCATTTCTGCAACGAACACATAACCCCTCAAAAGCATCGATTCATGCAACCCAAATTCCTCCATGGCGTCTCTTCATGCCATTAAATACCAACCCCCAAGCCTTCTCCATTTCCTCACCATTTTTTTCTTTTTTCTTTTTTAATTAATTAATTATTATTATTTTTTTTTTGTAAATGGCTTCCTCTTCCTCTTCGTCTTCCCCACGCGCTGATATTTACACTGTAACGCAAGAGGAATTCAACGTGTTCCACACGATCGACAGAACTCTCTTCAGTCGCATGGTGTTCACACTGGGCCGCGACCCGGAGGAGTCGGTTCGGGTCATGGGCCTCTGGCTCTGGCTCGAACAGAACGGCGAAGAGTTCAATTTAGTCTACAAAATGCTGTCGTTACCCGACGCGTTGGTCGACGCTCTGTTCGACGAGGCTGTCTTGTCGTTAGCCTGTATAGAAAACGACAAATTCCCCTTCGAACCGGACACGTCGATCGATATTCCACTCATTCAACACGTTTCTAAAACCCCGGTTTCCCTCCGGTTCTTCCATGAGAACCGGCTCGGGATCCTCCGTGGCGTTACCAAGATTTGTACTGATATTTGCTATCGGGCGTTTAAGGACATTCTCTACGCGCTTGAAACCCAGCGCGTACTTTCACGAGCCTCCGTGCCCGTTCCCGCGGTTCATGGTGGCCGTGGAAGTTACTTTGCGGCGGCTCCGGCTAGTCCGCTTGTTGTTCCAGCTTTTGGATTTGTGAATGTGAGGGGAGAGAGTTCGCCGCCGTTTCCGCCGCCGTCGACTGCGGCGACGGCGAGTCAGAGTGCGAGAGTGGGTAACCGGAACGTGATTTCGAAGAGTGAAATGAGTGATTTGTTCGGTCGTTTAAAGCTGAGGAGTGGGAAGGAAGAAGGGGAGGCGGTTCCGCCGGACGAGAGGACCATTTTTCTGACGTTCTCCAAAGGATACCCAATCTCTGAGGAGGAAGTTAGAGACTATTTTGGCAGGTTTTTTATTTTTTATTTTTTATTTTTTTTTATTATTATTAAATTTTATTATTTTTATTTTTATTTTTATTTTCCCAATATTTCTCTATATTCCTCTGCATGTGGATTTTTTTGTCAATATTTTCTAGATTATCGTGCACAGTCAAAATTTTCATAATTAGGTAAATATTTTAAATTTAATTTTTTTTTAATTCCCTTCCTATTTGACTTTTTTTTTTTTTTTTTTATTTTTTNTCCTAAATGGATCTGTTTGTTGGATGATGAAGGTCACACGTCTCTAGGTTTATAATCAAGGAATACTATCTCTGTTAGTTATGAAGTCTTTTGGGGAAGCCCAAAGCAAAGCCAGGAGAGGTTAGGGTTAAAATGGACAATATGATACCATTGTGGAGAGTAATGTTCGTTTAACATAATATAGAGTCATGACTTAAAATTTAGTCGTGACAATAGACCTAAAACATGGTATATAGTCCTGTCCTAAAACTTAGTCGTGAGTCAATCTGTCTTTTTTTTTTTTTTTGTCTTGTCTAAAATACTCTTTTAAAAATATGTTTTATTTGATTAAAAATTTAAATATTTAAAGAAAAAAAAGAGAAAAGGTCACTAAATTTTCCTTATTTTGTTTAATGAATGTATAATAGATTAATATTATGTATAGATTTTAATTTTAAAATTTTATTTTATTTTTAAAAAATTATATACACAAAAAATTCAGAACCTTAAATCTAACGTATGAAAAGCTGATTCTGGAGCAGAAGATATGGAGATTTCATAGAGAGCATTCACATGCAAGAGGCGCAGCCGCCGGAGCAGCCGCTGTACGCCCGGCTCGTCGTCAAAACGGAATCCTCCATCGACCTCGTCCTCGAAGGAAGGACCAAAGCTAAATTTTCCATTAACGGCAAGCACGTTTGGGCTCGAAAATATGTCCGTAAAGCCCCCAGGTCGCCGCACCGACCTTCACCACCGTCGACACGACCGCCGTCTCCGCCGCTGATCGATGGAGTTAGAGCTTTCAACTTCCCCCCACCGCCGCCTGCACCCTGATGTTCTCCGGGAAGCCGGACGATCTGTGCCGTTTGTGTGTTTGATTATACGAACTGTTTTTTTTTTTTCTAAATATAGTTATGTAAGGAATAAATTAAATGTAATTACGTGTCTCCCAATCTCAGCTATTATAATATTATATTGAGAATATTGTATTAGTGTTTTACTCTTATGCTGATATATACAATATAATTATAAAAAAAAATCTCTTACGCAATAATTCAAATAATAATAAGAATAATAATATAAAATTTCAACCATATCCTTACCATGCAAGACCTGGGAACGAATTCACAACCATATGGCTGATGGGTGATTACCGACTCTGACTTCATGCAAGTAAGTTGCAGCCTATAATCAAAATTGAGGATGGGCTTTTGGGGTTAGCACACTCTCCCGTGATTATGACCCTATTCCAGTTGTTGGATGATGAAAATCCATTATGACCCTATTCCAGTTGTTGGATGATGAAAATCCCAGCTAATTTAGGGAATGATGAAGGGTTTATAATCAAGGAATACCCTCTCCATTGGTTTTGAGGCCTTTTTGTAGAAGACCAAAACAAAACCACCAGAGTTTGTGTTCAAAGTGGACTCATACCATTGTGGAGAGTCGTGTTCGTCTAACAAAAAGCCATAAGAGTTTATGTACAAAGTGGACAATATCATACCATTGTGGAGAGTCGTGTTCGTCTAACACTAGCCACCATAGCACGTGTTGTGTAGGATGAGACATGATGACTTGACATCATTCTCAGTTTCCTCCTGCTTATCACCAGCCGTCTATTTTTACACCAATCACATACGTCTGCTGGTTGTAGGTTTGAGCACATTGATGAGGGTGAAGCACACAGGCCAATGTTGTTGGGTCGTGCCAATGTCGGGGTCAGGGTTTGATTATCATCGCTAACAGCGTCGCGACCTATTGCCATCAAGAGAGGGTGTGGGAAAATAAGGTTAAAAAATGTACAACACATAGTAAGCTTGTATACTGCAAGAAAAATACAATTCACATTCCAATATCCGAAATAGCCAAACGCCCGAACACAAGAACTGTACACAACACAAGCAATCTCGCAAGCTAATCTTTTAATTGTCATACAACTTTCAGTTCCAGACAAACCATTCTTTTCATGCAATACCAAGAAACAATGCCTCTATAAGTAGATAGGGATCAACACGATATACACACCGAAAGCCAACAACGAAAGCCTCCTTTCTTCTTTTAATTGCGACTTTATCGTCATCATCTATGATTTCAATCGTCAACCATGGTCTAGCATCGAAGAAAGACCAACTCGTAGGCTATACTGTAGGGATCTGTACGTAAGTCGACAATGGTTGACAAAATATGGTTGATGAAGAAACTCCTTCCGTAAGGAACTGTCAAACTCATTTCTTACTGTTGTAATAAGCAGTCACTGCCAGGATATTTACGATGCCTGCTGTAATTGACTTCATCTATCAAGATACCATGATGCACTAAGCTCACTTCTTTCACTGTAAGGCACACCACTGCCAGGGTACCAATGGTGAACTGAACTCACTTCTTTCGACTGTAATGCACGCCACTGCCGGGATACCGATGATGCAGATGACGCGACCCACCGCTCCTCCCGCCAGATGACTCCCAATTGTTTCCTCGAGTAGGGACTCTATTGCCCCCTGTTTGCATCCAGTTCATTGTTTGGGAGCCTAATCCATTATTTTCTTCCTCTTCTCGGTCATTGTACTCTAAGATTAACCTCTTAATATCTTGCTTCTCTTCTAGCTCTGCTGCTTCTTTCTGTTTCGTGCTCTGTAGAAGTGCGGAATCACGAGGGATGTACATCTTCTTCGTTTTCTGCTTGTTCCCACGCTTAACAAGAACTTTCACCTGAACCTCTTTGCTTCCCCCAGCATCCTCATCCAATCCCTCATCCCCGCTCTCTCCCCCAGCCCCCCTTCCATGGTGGTCCCTCGTCGATCCCTCGAACAAATTCATTGGTATCATCATATTCAATGTTGGTCGACCACGTATCTCTTGCCTACGCTGATCCATGCTCTCCTGCATTAAGAAATAACTTAATCAACAAATTAAGCCATTTAAAACCCGAATGAATTTTAAAAAAATATTGAACGTGCTGTTGCATTCATCGTGTCATGGCAAGAAAATAAAGTGATCACAAAAATAATTCTTGCCTGCATTACAGCCCTGAGTTCCTGATCAAAATTGGCTTCTTCCCTGGGGTCTACCTCAGGCACTTTCTGTCTAACGTGAACCTCATCATCCTCATCAGAAGCAGGTCCACCAGCTTCCTCATCATCTTCGTCATCGTCACTGTCACATCCATCCTCATGATTCCCCAAGTCCGACTCTTCATCGTCACGTCCCTCTGCCTCAATAGTACCACTTCCTGTATCACTGTCACTATCAACACCGTCTCCATGAGCTGCACCATTTTCCCTAGAGCCATTCACCGTGTCCCTTCCATTAGCTGAGGTGGTATTGGAAGTTGCTCTGCTCATAGGCTTTTCAGCATCAAGGTGCTTCTCGGTATTGGACTTGTCGCTTGAGACAGAACGTTCGTGCTCCTCAAGTTCTACAAAAGCAGCATTTACCTCTTCAATGGACGAGTACCTGGTCATGTTTGGTTGTAATTCCGCAAATAAATCCTGTAAATGCAACTTCATCAGTTGCAACTTTCTTCCTCCTTCCAAAGTTTCACCAAATTGACAAAGATCACAAGAATAACAATTGTACTAGTGACCATGAATAATTTGCAATGTTATAGAACATTTGGCAAGTAAACTAACAAGATAATCAACTTGCCTGTAAGTCGAACTCTACGTCCAATGGAAGCCCGCCTTTGCTGAGAATATATTTCTGGAAGTGTATAAAAAATCGATCAAGTTTCCTCTTTGAAGATCCTCGATCGAAGTAGTGACCACAGGTTTGAAGAAGAGTGATAACCATCCTTATGCGGAAAGTGTCCTCGGGTGGATCCAATACATCTTGCTAAAAGCAACAAAGATCGATCACATGAGCCTTGAAACAAAACATTCATTCGACCAATCACAACGAAACAAACTTGTACTCATAAAACAAGACTCAGTATCCTCCACAAGCATTGAACATATGTTTGGTCCACATCATTTATCGAATAATCCCAGAATGTTCTATAAGGCTCAAGTCCTTACAGTTTTACTGCCCCATCCCCATTGATTGCTGCTTAAAACTAAGGTTGCTCATGTCTTAATGAAATTGAAAATTTTAAAGTAATAACTTTAAAGTTGCTCATTCTTAATTTAAGGTTACTTTATAAAGAATCCAAGATGCAAATTGAATACATAGTGCACACACAAAATAATAATAATAATAATAATAAATAAATAATTCAAGAAAAGGTTTCCAGGTGGGGTGGTAGCAATGATAAACCATGTTACCAAGCCTACGGTTAACAACCGTAACATGTCGGGGTAAAATTAAATTTAAAAAAAAAGGAGAAAAATCAACAAAACAAGTTCCGTACCTCTGATGTGCCATGGCCAAAGACAAGCATCAAATAAAGGGTATCAAAAACAACAGATGAATCTACAAGTTCATAGTTGTACAATTCCCCCAGAAACCGCATATGGGCAATGCGTTTTTGCTGCATCCCGTAATCATTTACTTCGAGCCCAAGCCTAATTTCTTCCAATACCTAGAAAATCATAGAGATAAATAACCACCTTCAAAATGAATAAAATAGATAAATCAGCTATGAACAAGAGAACCTGATCAAATATGCAAACAACATTTGTCATGTAGTACATAATAACTTCTACACAAGAAATTTCAAATATGTATGCAAAGGGGGAAAATATGCTCTCAGATGTTCATTAAGCAGTAGATAAACTAAGAACTTGCTATTAATCGAAATTAATGGTTGAATTCTGTAGTTGAGTGCTCGACCATCAATTTCCAAGCTTCTCTTCTGTCTATTGGATGCCTCGTATCCTATGTTCATGAGTTCTTAGTTGGTTTCATAGAACACAATGTTGTTGGCTGGGACTTCGAGAGAATTATTAGTGTACATAGAGAGAAGTGGTATTGTAAGCTGACGTTTAGATTCAGGAAGAGGTCTTTTGAGATCTCTATCTTATTATTTTCTTGAGATCTGTTTTACTTTGATTAGTTAAGATTCACCCATTGGGACTTATCAATACCGAATGAGGGGATTGTAAATAGATCTCATTTTTATCTTGGACATAAGTCTTGGTAAAGTTGGATATCCATCTTACTTCCTGGGGTAAAATGTTTTCATCACCCTCCCTAATATCCAAACATTTCCTCCTTCCAAGAGATGCACAATTTCAGAGACTGTTCAACAATTTTATCTTGCTATCTACTATGGCTCCACTACGATTATCAATTTTTAATCACTCAAACAAGAACATAGTAAAATTGTTGTTTTGGTCATCCAAAACATACTGTGCCATTTTCAGAGATTGCATCACAAATAACTATGACGATTCTTAGGTAAGAGAAGTCGTATGTCAAATCCACAAAGACAAGTGGGTATTCCAATTAGCAAAGCAAATTACTCGGAGCAGTCAATTTGATAATTAAGTTTTATGCCTAGTTTCTACAAGTACTGAACTAATGTTCTACTTGTTCTACTATAATTAAAAACTTTTATCTAGTTCGATACTTATGCATGACAAAAAAATCTAAACTGACATATTTTAGAGGACAACATGCTTAAAATTGTAATGCATATTTTAGAAACCGACTTGGTAATCAAATGACAAAAAGAGTGCTCAAGGAAGGTATGTAGGAGAAAGTATATGCAAAAGGACTAGATATTGATGAATTTAAAGACATTAGTGAGAATATACAGAAAGAAATTAAGAAGTACGTGAACATTAAAAAGACCCCTTAATGTCAGCAAAGGAGTTAGTGAAGATCAAAAGAATAAAGTGGATGTAAAGAGAGGTTGTAAAAAGAAAATGTATAGAAACTGTTAGTGGAAAAATAAATGGGTAAAGAAATCAGTATGAGAACATAAATCCAGAAAGGCTTTTGTGAAGTAGAAAGTGTAGTTATACAAAAATCCATATGTTCTATGGGTAGTGATCTTATCAGGCAGACTAACAGTCTCATTTTAAGTTTCAAATGTTCTCAATGAAGTGGACATACCTCGTCAACAACAGCAACCGAGAATTCATCATGATATCGGCTCAAACCCGACGTTAAAGAAGCAAGCAAGTGAATCTGGCCATACTTCCCTTTGTGAACTTTCATAAAACATTTTAAAAGGTATTGCTCACATTCACTCCATGGAAGCTTCCGAAGTTGCCTCAACACATTTTCAAGGGCAGACTTGTCTAGATCTGAGAAGAGCAACTTTCTAATATACTGCAGGATACGATGAGTAAATAAAACATAAGAACCAACTGTACTTGGGGAAAAGCTTGTGAGTGTAGGATGCAACCCATACCTGATGCAATGGTGGACGAACTTTTGACACCCGTGCAGATCTCTCCGGAGGCTTGCAAAGATAGTATGCATTCTCTACCAGGGTGCTATGTCGAGGATCCAAATTTTTTACATTTTTCAAGCGCATCAATATCTCCAGCATGTTAGCCATCCGCACTGTAGTTTCAGGAGACCGATAAAGAAAACGACCACAGGACTCGAGAAGATTACAAGCAACATCAATGTTGTGGTGAGTGAAATCATCTAAACATGCCTGCCAAATAGAGATAATTTGTCCATGAATTTCCAACCACAACAACTAAAAATACACAGAAAGTAATGAAGAAAAGAATAAACATCAACAGGTGTCTCCTCCACTCATACCTTCAAACAGCTAAAAACAAGGCCAGCTGAAGCAATTTTGAACTTGCAGAGCTCTCCAATAAACCTAATATTTCTAATCTTCGTTTCAATGTTCATTTGGTCCTGCAGAAAAAAATAGCTTATGAAGAAAATTAAAGAAATAAATAGAAGATAAAAGGACAATTCCATTCCCAAAAAATTTATACCAACTAAAATGAGACCTTTTTGTTCAATAAAAAATTGAACTCCTCCTCTAACATCTGGAGGAGAATGACAGATACATCCTTCATACAAGTCGACAACGTTGCAACCATGCGTGAGTAGTATGGCAGCAATTCCAAAGATGTCCTAGGTACATTAAACAAAGCCCTGACGAGCTTCTTTCGGTTAGCCTTGGAATTCAAATAACAGAACTCTACCTGCAAGTATACAAGAATATTAACATCACATTTTTCACAAATTTCCAACCTTCCATCCCCTCTAAAAAAAATTCACAGTCAAAGTGGGAGATAGAGAATCAATTACTGTCAACTGATCAATAAGGTCACGGCTGACACAACCAGGGAGTCTCTGTAACAAAGCATCCAAATTTGTTCCTTCAATATTTTTAAGCTTTTCTTTTTCATTTTCAATCTTTCTATCTGCGTCCTTTTCTTTCCCCTTCTCCTTGTCTGTATCCTTGTTCTTTTCTTTATCCTTTTCTTCTTTGTCCTTTCCTTTCTCATTGATTTTTCCATCCTGTAGCGAACCATCCGTAGAAATCTCCACGTCCTCTATGGATGTTTGATGACCTTGGTCTGCTTCAGATTCCTTTTAAGATAGAAGACATCCAAATTCTTCAACTAATAACAAGCATAAAAATGCATTTTCATGGAATAGGCTAACAAGGACCACGAAGGATCAATTGATGCATTTTCATGGATCAATTTTTTTTATAGGGAGGGTGCTCGGTAATTAGTTTTGGACCATTTTGTCCACTCCCCCATTCATAAATTACAAGCATGTCTAATTCTTTCAGTTATTAAAATTTTAAATTTAATACCCATAAATGTTATGTAGAGTTCATATTCCACTCAAATAAAAAAAAAAAAAAAAAATAAAAGTTTAAAAAAATATTTTCGATATGTTTTAAATAAAATAGGAAAATAAAGTAATAGTTATAAACTCCACTTAAACTTCGCATTAACAGTTCAATGTTTATTTTCTTTTGAAGAATACTGAAAAAAAGGTACGAGGAAAAAAGTATGCTAGGATAAATATAAATATGAATAGGTACATGTATTAACAAATGTCAATATGTAACCAACAAGTGTTAGGGTGTCAAGTGTCCGACACGCTAGCAAACTAAAGTGTCCATGCTCTAGTGAGAAAAGAGTTTTTTTTTTTTTTTTTTTCCTTAAAAAAATGAAGTTTTGAAACAAAATTGCAAGCCTGAGAAATTACAGCCAGATTTTCTGCCGGCTTTGCAGATTGCTCGTTTGCTTTAGGCTCTGCTTCTCCCAACAGTACCGCTGGAACAAATGCCCTGAAAAGCACATTCAGCATACCAACTAATATAATTCTTGTAAGAACACAATGGACTATGTGATAAGAAAACATTAATGAGACGTGCAATCAGAATCTGACTATGCACAAATGTAGAACACATCTTACACGTATATGTCCAAAAATATCTCCAAGTCTAGGTAACTAAACGAAGTATAATTTAAAATGGATGCAAGCTTTCCCTCAGACAATCTATAATCTGACCAGGCCAAACCTGAGATCTGGTAAGCATTCATAGAAAGCCCGGGTGTCTTCGTCATCCCATATGGCTTCGAGCACAGAAGAATCCTTTCCAGAAGCAGGTGATGAAACATCTTCTCCTGCAGAAACCCTGGTTGTGTGACCATCTTCTGGCATCACTGGGGGTTGCATATCAAGTGCTTCTGCTAAGCTGTGCAAATGTTCATTAATTTGCCAGTGAAAAATAGTTCATGGAATCTATTTTACTTTGTGATGAGCTCAAAATATGATATTTTTAATTACAATATCGTCATAATTTTCTTCACATGAAGCAATTGACAACCCATCTTATTTCTTTGAGCAATTTTCGTCTCCATCTTATTTCTTATTAGAATAACACTTATATTTCTCCAATGCATCTCAACTACCTCTGATCTCAACATGGTGTGCCATACTCGTCTATAAAGGATTATTTCACTCATATTTGAATTAGAAATACCTCCAGAATACTTAAATAAGAAACTGTTTCAGCAGAAGATGCAATAAAGAATTAATATGCAAATTGTGAAGTAAATGTTAGATTTTGATGAGGGTAACGTTGAGGAATAATTCCATATATCCATCAAGTCAACAATTGACTGTTAAAAACCTTGTACCATGAGTGTCATAGTGCAACTTACGATGAGACATTTCGATATAGATGGTCATAAGATTTTCGCAACTTCTCATATGAAGAGACATTTTCATCACTAAGTTCTCCTTTTGCATTCAAGATCTTTGCATTTTCATGCTCCATTTGGCGAAGTGACTGCCATTGAAAGGAATGTGACAAGCAAACCATCATTACAAGTGTAAAATATATACTTTCATTCATCATGATGGAAGTTGATCACCCATAAAAATGTTACAAGAATAAAATTCATGAAATAGCATGATTATTCTGTTTGTATAATAGCCCAAAAATATTTTAAAAAACACACATCCTGATGAACTAACGACAAACAACCAAGTCAAGAACCTTATCACTGAATATGAGCTCGGTAAGGAAAAATAAGAGATGTGAGGAAAGTGAATGAAGTGAAGGAAAGTGAATTGCTTACAGTATGTTCAGACTGAAGCAATTCTGCTGCAGCATCATAATATGTATGAAACGCCTTTCTGAAGAATTTCTTTTGGTCGGCAGTAATATTGAGGCTCTTAAAAAACTGTAATAGAATGTTACCCAATAAATTTAGAGTAAATCACAATTGGAAACAAGGAAAATTTCATCTATTCATATGAAGAGCAAGAAAAATGTCAACAGTACAAGTTGTGAAGATCAACTAGCAACTGCAATATACATGGAAATTCATTATTCGTGAGAAGCATAAACTTATTACAATAGTCAAAAAATCCACACAAAACAAATGCAGAATTAACATTAACAGTACCGTGGCTATGTAGAAATTGAGGAAAAGCTGTGTACCTCCTCATGATCTTGACCAGTAGGCGGTAGCCCCAAGAGGATTCTAGCTTGCCGAGCAAAGCTAGCAAGGAGAGTCAAATTTGTTAGGGTAGTATCTCGATCCCTCAAATGTTCAACACTTGTAAGATCCTTAATAATATTATTGAAAATTGCACTGTCTTCTACAACTCCAACAAAAAAAAGTTCTAAAAGAAGTTTGAGAGAGCTGCGCTTTTTCATGGCCTTCGAGTTCCTATCAGCCTCCAACTCATCCCCAGACTTTCCAGGAAAGAATGCTTTCAAGAGTCCTTGAATCAAGCATGGCGAGAAGTCTTTGTACCTTTTGTGAAGAAGCGAACAGATCTTTTTTTTTATCGGGGGAGGGGACAAGGAAACACATCAGAAATAGATAAGAGGCAAAACTTTCACCATAGCATGTGAAAGATTGGTTATCAAACACTGCCAATAAACTCAAAATTTTACATTCTTAGCAGATAAATTTGGTCTTGTAAATCCTTCTTCCTTTTTTAGAGAAAACGAGCTTTTGTGGAGAATAAATGAACAAATTCAAAAGTGCAATACAAAACCAGCCCAATAAGCCAAACCGCCCAAACCCAAAAAGCAATACAAAAAAGGGGGTCCAGTCTAAAAGGGCCAACCAAGAGAGTAATTGCAAGAACATTTGGTTACTGTTGTCCACAGATTAATTTGGTTCTGTAAATCATTAATTGTATTTAGAAAGTCACTTTCACTAAGATGAATGAAAGAACAAGGAGAGGCCAGACACTGAACAAGGCACCAACCAATTAAATGAGACCCTAGATTGAATTTTAAATCAATTACATAGGTAAAAGGTAAAATACCAATGTAAAATGAAGAAAAATATTAACCAACTGGAGAAAGGGGCATTACAAAAAGATGATGTGATATTAGCAGAAAACTTTCGTCAAAATCATTTGAAGTGAGTAAGTTTCTATTGCCCCCACCCAACGAAAAACCACAAAAGTGAGCTAGAAAACAAAAGAACTGAAAAGTGGTTACCTGAACAGCTGCTTGTATATCAGAAGCTCTAAGCCTGGCATCACAAATAGCAGCAACAGCCTCACTAACAAATTTACTCATATTTACATTTCGCAATTCATCCATCAGCCCTTCTCGTTGTTCTTCATTTATTTGCTTTAACTTTTTAATAATTGTTGTGTTGCGTCTAATACTAGAATCCAAAGTTCTAAGGAATCCAGAGTCTGCAGGCAAAAACAAAAGTTAACAAATTGAACATACATGGGATAAAATGGGTCAAATTTGTGTCAAAAGAAATTGAACTTGCATACGTACTTTGGTACTTCGATGAAATTTAAAAAAATAAAAATAAATAAATAAATCTATTCATTTATCTCAAACCGTCATTAAGGAAAACACTAAGGAGAACACTCTAACCAAAGCTTCCAAAGTGTCGCCCCTAAGGAGAACACTCAAAATCATTCATACTAAAATAGAAAGTAGAACCTTGAGGACATGCCCCCAAGAATTCCAACCATGACAGAAATAAAAGGAGAAAATGGGTGCCCTTACCTTGAGTCTGTGCCATTATTCACCCATCAATCTTCCGTCAAGGAAGATCGAAGTCTTAGCCCACCCTTTATTAATTTCATCCACTTCTTTCTAAGTTTTTCCCACACAAAACCATCAATAAGGACGAGCCCAAAGTGATTGAGACTCGAAGCTGAGTGGTTTTATTGATGAAGCGTGTTCAGCATGCCTTTTAGTCATCAAGAAACTAGTAAAAACATATGAAGGGTTCCTTTTTTTTTTATAACTTTTGTAGAGATGTGAATAAGTATGCAAGTAACGATTGGAAAATCTGATTTTCCATAAAAGCTTAACAATTAAATAGTTCATTTTCCTTCATTAAATACTTTCCTAGGCCCTAGCTAGACAGGACAAAGTGAATGGGGCTTAAGACTGAGAATTTGGGACAGGACTCTGTGTTTGACTAGCAGGAGGCTAATATAGACCACTTGCTATGGGGTGGCCAATTTGCTCATTCCTTATAGAGAAAATGTCTGCATTTGTTTGTTCGTGTTTGGCTCGAGAAGGGTGGTAGTGCTAGGATTGAGGACGTGCTCCTTAATCCCCCATTTCGAGACAAGTGGCAGGCAAGTTTCTTTTTTAAGCTGTGGAGAATCTCGCTCGAGAGAAACAGCAAAATTTTTAAGGAGGTAAAAAGATTGTGGGAGGAGGTTTCAAAGGTAGCTAGGTTTAATGCATCCTTGAGGCCAGACTTTTCGGCAATCATGCGCTTGGTTTAGTTTTCTTAGATTGGAGTCTATTTTTGTTGCAGTGTTCCTTTTTTAGTGGACATTTTTATGCCTTCGTATTTTCTTTCATTCTTCTCAATGAAAGTTCAGTTTCCCACCCCACAAAAACATTTTTTATTAGCTAAACCCAAATCGTTTTATATGAGATTATTGTGGTCTTTCCCATCCAGAGAATACACCCATCCCCAATCTCAACAAGACTTCTCAGAGTCCTTAAGTGGGCTAACCAAGTGATCTCAAATACCTACTTCCACGTCTTTAAAAATAAATAAACAAATTTTAAAATATATTTATTAGACGTAAAACGTCCAAATCAAAATGTCTATCTATAAAGTGTACGACAACATTCGTTGCTTTTTCATCATCTAGGTTTAAACATTTCACTTGCCATGAAAAAGAAAATAGAATTACATCTAACTCAATAAATACTTAAAATCATCAAAATGCTAAAGACAATTCACTAACCAGGCCTCTCAGGATTCAAATTACTTTGACGAAGAGCCATTTTAGCCTCAAATGACTTTTTAATTTCTTCCTGACGGGCAACCATTTCCTACAACATGAGAGAAACAATCAGCAGCTAAAATCACCTATACATCTTGTAGGAGAACTAGAAACGTCTCATACTAGACTCACCAAGAAAAATGATAGCAAATATAATTAGATGTGTCAAGCAATATGTTGCAAATTATACATATCTAATGATTGCAAGGATGCAAGGATGAAGTTTCAAACCATAGATTATACATATCTAATGATTATGACCAAGAAGTTGTAAATGAATGGAGGAAATCAAAAGCTAAAACACTAAATGATATCAGTTAGACTTGTATGTCAATCTCACCTCATCATCTCTCTTGGGTTGACTTTCAACCCCAGAGCCATCTTCATGATGGTCCATGTCCTGTGTAGTATGTACATGCAATAAGTTAAGAGATACAAAAATAACTACCACCTTTATGAGTTACTAAATACATAAAGCTTCCAAGTGCTCGTTTGTTACTGGAAAATACAATTGAAAGAAAGCATGTTGTCTTTTGACAATTGGTGAGAGGAAATCGTTGACGGAAAGAGAGAGGACATTTGTTGGAAGAAAATGAAAAACAGAATGCGTAAAAATAAGAGAGAAAACTTGGGATTTGACTTTGCTGAAAAAGATTCTGATCTTATTTCTCATCAAATTCACCTATTTAAATAATTATCTTATCCTAAAAATGGCCGAGAGTGGCCAACTAAATCTGTGACACTTCTCTCCAAAGACCACTTAAGAGTGGCCAACTAAATTTATGCCACTTCCCTCTAAATGGCCACCTAAAAAATGTCCGAGAGTGGCCAACTAAATCTGTGCCACTTCCTTCCAAATGGCCACCTAAATCCATTCGACCTATTTGTCCAAATGGCCACCTAAAAAATTGATAACACAACCATCATAATCCATCAAGTTGGGTAGTTTTTTTTTTTTTCTTCAACCCACCCATGCCCAAAACCTCTATCCACTGAATTAAACTCAACAAACACGACACGAAATCTGACAATTACTTAAGGTCATAACTCTGAAAAAGCATTAAACAATTTTCAATAAATCCTTTTTCAAAGGTTAACGAAACCTCGAAAGAGTGTCAAAATAGGTTGCATGTCTTCAATAATTGTTATTTATCGATAATTATTTATTGTTAAATTATCTTCTTCTTTTTTTTTTTTTTAGGTTTTCATTACTTTTAAAGGCGTATTTATTTCCAAAGATTTTAAAGGCTTTATAAATAATTCTTTATCGACATTTGTATATCTTTCGTTATTTGGAGAAAAACTGATAAGTTAGTATACAGAGATATACACAGCCAAGAGAAATTCATCGCTGAAAAAAGTAGATAACAATGGTGGCCGATTAAGAATGTTCTGCAACTCCTACAATGCAGGCCCAAACGCTGTAATGGAAGGAGAATGACAACTAGAGTAACGATTCGAAGCCAAAACCCTAATTCGGAGAAATCCGAGCTGATGTAACTATATCCAACTCCTACAAGCTAGAGATTAAAAGAAAATTGGATAATACGGTAGGTTATCCAGGGAGATACTGAAAAACTCAAGTCAGCAGAAACAAAATAGGTATACAGATGATCAAAGCCTCAATCGACAAACATATACAACAAATCAAAGTGCAGAGGGTACCACATAGCAGTTCAAAACGTCACAGCAAGGTTTCTTTGCTTTCAGGTTGCTATTCAGCTATTGTTAGTAAAATCAAAAACAAAAAACTAAAACAACTCCTCCATTGTTTCATTAGACAAGTTGTAATTTGTGTGTTATGAAGTGAGAAGAAAGGCATAGATGGAGATCAGGAGAATACCAGTACAAGGAAGATAGTAGAAAATCAGTGCAAATTAAACCCGCTAGGAGGAGGAAGAAGGAGGCTACAGCGGCACGAGAGGAGAAAAGACGGCGGCGAAACTGAGCCGCTGAAACAGAGAAGGAGACAGCGTGAAGAAGATGGACGAGTCCGTTAGAGGGAGATGAAGGTGAATAGCTCAGCGGAATTCCTCTTTTTCTTTTTCTTTTTCTTTTTTTTTTAATTTTATTTTACAGCTGTGCTTAGTTGTATCTTGTATTTTCTTTTCTCTTTCTGATTTGATTTGATTTGCATTATATTTTATTTTATTTTCCTAGGTATTAGTTGTATCTTNTCCACTAATTATATAATCCATTAATTTTTATTTAAATTATATTTTTCTTCACTTCGTCTTTATTCAATTATATTATATCGAGGAAGGAGCCTCATTTATTTTTAATATGTTATATTATCCGTCAAATTACTTACCAACAAAATAAATTTTATAAATTAAAAAAAAATATATTAACGCAATAATTATAAAATTTACATCTCATGGTTCTAAAGAGATTCCTATTCTCACATCCTCTCGGTAAAAAATAATTAAATTGGATGACATTAATATCCAAGCTAGAATGCTTTCTTTATTCATTTTCTTTATTAAATGAATAAAAAAAACTTTCCTAACGACCGAATAGCGTAATTTTGTAGCCAAATCGTAATATTGATCGGGAGTAACGTGACAGGTGAAGAGTTTGAAAATGTGAGTTAGTGTGTTACTATGCAACAAATGAAACTCCACCTAATAATATGTTCATGTTGATAGAGTCCGAGTTGTTTATCCACGAGTTTAAAATCATACTAAATTATTCTCTACATCTTAAAAATTTGGTAGAGATGCATTTTCCAACAGTTAAATTCAGTTGTCTCAGTGTAAGGTAACGATCTCGAACATTGCTAATTTCCATAGTGACTAGCGGTGTCTCCAAATGCCCGAAAAAGAATTTGTCATCGTATGGTTGACCGTCGATTACCGGTGAATACTTACCACACGGGTTGAACTAAAAACAAAGCCACAAATAGCACTACAAATTAAACCACATCTTCCGAACCAAATTCACCAATCCAACCGATTAACGGGCATGACAGTTCTCTTCAAGAAGTCTCCGACGACCACCGTCAATGCCCACGAGCATGGCAACGACGCCTTTAACCTAAACAGTGTCTTGTCATCGCCCGGGCAGTATCGGGAGTTTGAGATAGGAATGCCGCTTCATAGGATTAAAGATCAACCCAATGCCCTTATTCCGGCCACCATGGTCGGGCAGCTCAGCCGTTCCCATTTCCACCGCCATCGCCATTTGGATCGAGACCATTATTTTGTACCTTAATTCTATAATTTATACGGTAAACCATACAAAATATGCTTAATTTTACTTTTTCTTTATGTTAAAAAGTTAATTTAGCATTTCATCGAGATAGGAAAATAGTAACCCAGAGAGGTTTAGACCACAATGCTAGAGAGACTTCCCCATGGCTTTAGTAGTAGCTGACAAATTAGGGGCACCAGAAGTATGGTGCTTGCTTCAAAGACTTGCCATGTTCTTGGAAAAGACGGTCTCGACGACCCTTCGAGCGATCGGGTGATAACACTCACAAGCTTCAGAATATATTCTCTTTGCCAAAATCTTCTCTTCTTCCATCCCGGGGCCTTGCGTTAGAGCATTGTAGAGCGGGCGGAGGTACTTCATTCTCCCAACTTCCTTCAATGTTTTCTCAACCTCGATATAGCAATCTCGAAATTTCGACGAAATAGCAAGTTGAAGAAATGCAACTTTCACCTCATAATCCTTTGATTTCGAGAACCTATAGCGGGCGTCTAGCGCCTGGATCTACACATTCAAACAGAAGGAACAAAGATATAACTTAATACGACGTCAAGTCTCAATCAAGCAACGCTACCGTTCACACAACGGTATCTTTGGTTTCCAGAAAACATGGATAATAAAGACTCAGGATCCTAACTAAGAGAGAAAACCCTGAAATAAGTAAATGCAAAGCTAAGCATCTTCAAACTTCTCCTTGATCACACACTATGAATTCCTGTTCAAATTATCCAGGCAAAATGGGCTTCCAGGGCAAGATTAACAATTGAAAGTCGACAAACGTAAGCATAGCTCGGTGATTAAGATATCTCGGTCACTTCTAAGTTTGCAATTTGACCAAAAACGGGCCCGTGGATATAGAAATAAGAACGTAATGATCAGAGAAATGTGTACCTGTGAGGCATCAACAGGTTTGGGCAGATTCTCCAAGTACAGCTCCCATTCCCGACCTCCCCAAGCAGCAGTTTCATCGTCCCTCGGCATTTTACCAAGCTTAAATTCATTGGCTAGTGATAGGATCTTGGTGTACAAATTAGAAACTGGTTCATAAGCATCTGGAGGGATACCAGTGCCTTCAGTCCACATTTCTAAATCTATCTCTTTCTCTATTCCAGGGATGTTTGCTTTCAAGAAATCAATAAACGTTTCTGTATCGATCGACTTAAATTTAAAGGTTTCGATATATTTCTTCAGAAACTCATCAAACTTAGGCCTTCCCACCTAAAAATTAAGAGGAATATTACAGCAAATACTCAAAGAAAAAGTTCGATACATTTTGAAGAAACAATAGTTTAACATACCTGGCGTTCGATACGCCATACGAACTGAAAACCCTTCTCATACGGTATTTGAGAATACACATCGTCTGGATCTACGCCTTCTTGGTTCGATTTTAGTTTCGTGAACTCCAGATTATCCTTAAATCTTTCAGCATCCTCTTTCAAAGCATTCCAACCGATCCCTATATTAAGAGTAGCTGCATCCTCCCCTTGCACAACCTCAACAATTCTCCTTTCTGCATATCTTGTAAAACCCTGTGGCCACCCGTGCCCAAAGAAGAACAGTGTTACAAAAAGGAAAGAAAAATAGAAGCACTTGAAATACAAAACAGCCTCCCATAGTCAAAACAAACAACACAATTGATTACTAACCTCACGTGGGGAGTGTTGTAAATTATCATGTAGACTCGGTTCATGAATTTTTCGGATTCATATACACTTTCGGTACATTCCCTCTCCTATTTTTGGTTTATCTCCCATATTGATACACGAATCATCTTGATTCATGTATATCACTAATATTACTAGCCTATATAAAGGTTTGTTTAACGTGGAGTTATTGCCATTTTGTGTTTGTCTAGAGGTAATTGGGAGATACTTTGTAGTGTGAGAGTGTGAGAGATACGCTTGTAAACACCTTGAATGATTGACTACAATCAGTGGATGCAGGAGAATTTCTTCTCTCAAAACCACGTAAATCTTTGTCTCTTTGCTTAATTTTTGTTTATGTGTGTGTGAATAGGATTGATCTTGCTAACGGGAGCAACAATTGGTATCATAGCATTTTTGTGGTATCATTTTACAGTGAAGTGCATTGTTCATAACCATAGACAGCCACAACCAGGATCTTCTAAACAAGAACTACCAGATGAACAAAATTAAGTACGGTAGTATCGATGAAATTGCAATGAAAACAAACAGAAAAGAAAAAGAATGGTACCTCGTTCAACCAAAAATGTTCGTTGTTTTTGTTAGTGATCAGATTCCCAGTCCAGCTATGAGCAAGCTCATGAGCAACCACATGCACCCCCGTCGAATCCCCCTTGATCACCGTCGGTGTCAAGAACACCATTTTCGGATTTTCCATTCCACCGTAAGGAAAGCTCGGAGGTAACACCAGCAGGTCGAATCGCTCCCAATCGTATGGTCCAAATAGCTTCTCACCTTGCCTTATCATCTCCTCTGTTCCTGCAAATTCTCTCGCTGCAGCATCGAGCACCGAGGGCACCGATTCCGCATAAACCCTAGTCCTCGGCCCAACTTCCCTGAACGCGATCTCGCCCACGGCAAAAGCAAACAAGTACGGCGGAATTGGCTGCTCCATCACAAACTCTTCCACCACTCTCCCTTCACCACTCCACAACAAATCCACCCCTCCGGCCAACATCGAACCCTCGCCAGCAACCGGTGGGCGGCGTTTCACACTCCGAGCGGCCATCACCGCCGACAGTTCCTGAGGAATATTCAGACGCGCGGAGTAACGCACACGCGCCGCCGGAGTGTCTTGGCAGGGGAAAATAGAACGAGCATGAATAGCTTGGCACTGTGTGTAAACAAACGGATGCGTCTTGTTAAAAGTCTGGGGAGGCGTCAGCCATTGCAGAGCCGATGATGAAGGAGAAGTAGTGTAAATCACGAGGAAAGAGGACTGGCCGGAGAGTGAAACGGAGAGAAGAGAGCCTTTGATCGAATCGGGAGGAGAAAGCGAGAACGTAATCGGGGCATGGGATTCAGGGTGGAGAACAGAATGAATGGTAAGAGAACGAGTATCGAGGGAAAGAGGACCGGAGTGGGAATTGGAGAGAGAAACTAAGGCAGCACCATGAATGGTGGTGGAAGGAAAATCGAAGTAGAGAGAGAGGGAAATGTGAACGGTCAGAGGGTGGGAAGAATCAGTGAAAGAGTGTGGGTCAACAGGCGCCATTGACGAAGAAGAACAACCGAAATGGGATTATGAACTCAAGAGAGTGGAGTTGCAGAGGCTTTTTATAGGGACGGACAAGGGCCACGTGGCGTCGACTCAACGAAGCCTATGAATACCTACACATTTTTTATAAATAATAAATATTAAATTTAAAAAATTGTGAATATTTTTTTGGGCTAAATAAATGAATCTAACCTTTAAACTTCTAAAAAATACTATAAATTTTTAAAAGTTTCCAAAATTATTTAAAATATGTTTAAAAAATATTCTTGAATTTTAAGAATTTTATTAATACTTATAATTTTTTTAAAATTTATGAGTATTATTGAAATTTTTAAAATTTGTAGGATAATTTTTTTAGACAAAATAAAAGTATATTTTTATTAATTTAGTCTATTTTATTAAATAAAAATAAATAAAATCATATAGACTAAATTCTTTAATTTAACAAAAATATATATATATATATATATATATATATATATATATATATATATACAAAGATTTTTCAAAATTATAAATCTATAGTATTTTATTTTAGTTATAATATGTATTTTAAAAGTGTATACTTAAAGTTCTAATATTTTAATTGATTAAGTTATATACAAAAAAAAAATAATAATAATTAGATTATATTAAATAAATCTATATAAATTGTTGTGGAGTCATATATTTAAAAGGTATTCCATTAATAATTAAAAAATGGACATAACTTCTGGTTAAAGTTTATTGGAATTTCAGAATAATTATCGATAATAAAGACAAGCGCTTTATTCTGTAATTTAATCCATCATTTGGGGTCTCAATTTTTTTACTTTATTCCATTGTACTAAGCATATAAAAAGAACCCTTTTGACGTTCCGGTGATTTAATATTTTTACAGTAAAAATACTTTTATAGCCCTGTTGAGTTCTTTGGTTATTTTTATTTATTTCGTTTTCATTCAGCCTATTTTTGTCATTTACGGGTTAAATTATAAATATACATTTATTTAATAAAAAATTATCATTTTTACTTTTTAACTGTTGGGGTTTTTCATTGAAATGATTTTATTTTTGTAAATTATAAATATTTTTACTAATGGATCATTTGTTTTTTTATTATACTTTTTACGCATTTTAAAAAATTAAATAAATTTTTAAAATTAAAAAAATGTAGATTTTATTTTTAGGAATCTTGATAAGAATTTATTTAAAAATAAGAATGTGATGTCTTGCATTGGTTGGAGAGGAGGAGAACAAACCACTATTTATTAGGGTGTGGAAACCTTCTCTCCTAGTAGACGCGTTTTAAAGTATTGAGGGAAACCCCAAAATAAAAAAACCAAAGAAAACAATATCTGCTAGCGGTGGATCTGGGTCGTTACAAATGGTATCAGAGCCAAATACCAAACAATGTGTTAGCCTTCTCGTTGTTCCTCGAAGGGGGGTAGACACGAGGCGGTGTGCCAGTGTAAGGACGCTAGCCCCAAAGGGGGGTGGATTTGGGGGCGGTCCCACATCGATTGGAGGAAGGAAAGAGTGTCAGTGAGGACGCTGGATCCCAAAAGGGGTAGATCTGGATCCCAAAAGGGGTAGATCTGGATCCCGCTGGATCCCAAAAGGGGTAGATCTGGATCCCAAAAGGGGTAGATCTGGATCCCAAAAGGGGTAGATTGTGATGTCCCACGTTGGTTGGGGAAGAGAACAAACCACCATTTATAAAGGTGTGGAAATTGTAATGTTCCACATTGGTTGGGGAGGAGAACAAACCACCATTTACAAGGGTGTGGAAACCTTCCTCCATCTGTGTTTTAAAGCCTCGAGGGAAAGCCCGTGTTTTAAAGGCTTGAGGGAAGGTTTTAAAGCTTTGAGGGAAGCCCGAAAGGGAAAGCCCGCGTTTTAAAGCTTGGAGGAAAGCTAAAAAAGGGTAGCAGTGAATTTTTTCTTTTACAAAGAAATAAAAAAAAATCAAATAGAATTTTTAAAATTTTCAAATTTTCGTCAATACCCTAAGAAAAAGAGAAATAGGTTGGTAAAGCATTTGAAGTACTTGGGCTTGAGGCCCACAGCCCAAACGACGAAAGAGTAATGTGGCCCATGATCGGTGAATGTGAAGGAATCTGCACCGTCCATTGGATCCCATAGTTTCTGTTTAAGTGACGGTCACGATTTCACGATTCGTTTTCACGAGTTTTTGCCTTGCTTTCAATTTTCCATCTTCCATTTCTGCTCTGGTGCTCCCATTTCATCCCCACCGCTCTCTATTTGATGTTCTCGCGCGCCTTCTTCACGTAGAGCTCGGGGAAAACTTCACATTGAACGTGGAAGCAGCGCAGCGAAGGAGGAGTGGACGAAGATGGACGATTATACGAGAGAAATGATGGACTTGAAGACCCTTGTCACTCGGACTCTCGAGAAGAAGGGCGTCCTCGCCAAGATCCGTGTAATTCCTTTACTTTTTCCGTCGCATTCTTGAATTTTAAGCTGTTGTTTCGTTCAGATTTTCATCTCTTCCGGCCGCTACAGATCTTCTACTCGTGTTATTTGTTCTAGATTTCTTGGAATTTGGGGGTACTTGTGCTGTTGGTTAGTGAGGACTACCGAATTAGATAGGTTAAAGCTAGGGTTTTGTTTCTACCTTCAGATTTGGAAGGACGTAGGATGGAGGACAGTGAATAATTCTTCGTCTTTCTCTTTTTTTAATGTTAAGCTGGTTGGAATTGCAATGCAATAACTTCGAAAATTGGATCACCCTCCTAAGCTTTCAGCTATATTTTATGAAATGAATTAGGGTGTTCTAGAGCTCTGGGATCTTGAACTGATTGAGAAGATAATTTCTTATATGTTCCCTGATGTAATGTTCTGTCTTTCAGCTTGTTCCCATTTTTTCATACGCTTCGATTATTATTCTCGAGTTATATTCAGCTTTGACATTGATCTGGTGTTAGGAGTCTTTATTATTTAATCGAAGTTCTTGAATTATCTCACCGTGCATTTATTTACTTCAGATGTCCTGTTCCATATAACAAATCATTTTTCCCTTCCTTCGTTTCCCTTTGGTTAGGCTGAACTTAGAGCTAGTGTATTTGAGGCAATTGAAGAAGAGGATCGTGTAATTGAGAAAGACGAAGGCTTGCCACCTGCATTACTTGGTAGTTGCAATGATCGAGCAAAACAGCTTCATGCTTCACCATCAGGTTCGACTACAAAATATTATAAAATCAAAATAATTTATGTTGTCCAGCTTGATATAATGTGCCCCAAGAAGTGCTAATGGGATTTTTATAGTGCCTTCCATTGGTTTATAGATAATTGAAGTTACAAATCTAAGATGTAAAATTTTCGTGTATAGGGTCCGATAAGGGTCAAGGGTGAACTGGATTATTTTTTAGTTTGATTCAGTACTTGAAGTAATCTAATTTTAATTGCAGGGAGGCTGCTTACTGCTCTAATATGTGAATATTTAGATTGGGCTCAGCTAAACCACACTCTAAAAGTTTATCTCCCGGAGTGCAATATGGTAATCGAGCACGTTGTCCCTTCATATGTTTCAAGTCCTACAATGACCCCCACACCCCCCGAGAAAAAAAGAATAGAAAAAAAGAGGAAATCAGACCCAAAAAAGAAGGATGTAAGAAGTAATATGAATTCTAATGTCTTTTAATTCTGCAGCAAAAAGATTCTTGGAAAGCTGAATTGAAGGAATTTAGTAGTAAAAACGGATACGATCTTAACAGAAATGGAGACAGTGGACCGTTGCTCTTGGATGTTCTTGAGGGATTCTTGAAATTTGAGGTTAGTTGGATCTTAACAGAAACGTTTGAATGTCTTAATTACAAAATTGAAATCTTCATGGTGTATATATTTCATATTATTATTTCATACAAAAAAAAAAAAAAAAAAAAAAAACAAAAANTACATTACGTGTATATTTCCCCTCTGCACTGGATAGCCAGATGTTTGCCTTGGGAACTTATCTTCTTCATCTTTTTGTTCAAAAAATCAGAACTTATCTCAAACAAGGGTTCCCGGAAGGAGAGTAACCACTTCAGAATCTGATTCAATGTCCAGTCACGAGTCCCGAAATAGTAGGAGACCTTCATCATCTGTTGTAGGGGGTTTACCTCCAGTAGGAAGGTGAATACCTGCCTGAACTAATAATATAGCTTCATTGCCTTCCCTTACCAAATTTTTACTACTTTCCTTTTTGCATTAACACTGTTGTATATTTTTATTTCAGAACTGGTGCTGGTTCACAGGCGTCTGGTAAGTCATGTAGCTATTTCATATGTGGTTATCTGCTTCCTCTTATTTGTTTATGTGATGATTTAAGCTTTCAGATAGGAGGGTAGGATCTTCAATGTCTGGTTATCGAAAAGATGAATACAGTTGGAGATACGATGGCAATGAGCTTCCTGAGGATGTAATCAGAGCCTCTGCTGCTTTGGAAAACCTGCAACTGGATCGAAAAGCTAGAAATCTAACCTCATCCTGGCGGTATGTGTGCATATTTACGCTTTCCTTTTCTTTTTCTGGAAAATTATGACTGTTTGATTGTGTGTGTATTTATTTTACTTTTTTGTCGTCAGAAAATTTCTTCTTAAAAAAAATATATACCTGCTTATTTGATTGAACTACCTCTTTCATTTAGATGAATTACTGTCCAAAACCCACCCACTACAAAATATGGTCATTTCCTTCAGTGTCCAGGTTTGAAACTCCATGTCCACAAAGTGTTTCATTCTGGTACAACACCCACCAACTAGGCTAAATACATGTTGGAAAAGCTTTAAATGGCATCGATGGTGTCAGCACTCCCCAGGATTCCAACCAGGGATTTTCAGCTTCCACAACCTGTGGAAAAGGGGGCACAGCCCTGAATGGGTGTGAAAGGAACTACAAGTTAAAACCCTGGGAGTTCAAACCTGCACTATCTTTCATCCCTGCGCCAAGAACGAACACGATTGAAAAAAAGTGAAGTTAGCCAGTTCTCTTACCAAGGAATTGCATCTAAACCTAAAAACCAAAACAAGGTGGTTTGCTCCTCTTAAAAGGAAATCTTCTGCTTGGAATATAGACATTTACACACTTGCACTACCTTTGTCTTCGAGGATCTCGCTATTCCTTGGAAGAGGCAAATAACAGGAGTTCGGCTGCAACTCAAAGGGGCGTTTAGCTCCATTAATCTCATCCTTCTTAGGACAAAAGAAAATTATTTCATCTCTGATTTAAAGGAGTGGTAGGGACAAAGGGGCATCACTCTGCCCCACCCATCTAGTAGTAAAAAAATTACCAACTCCCAATGGGGTTGAACTGCTTCCCATTTTCTTTAATTCCATTCAATTAACTTCTGTACGGCCTGTTATTCTAAAATCATATTTCTCTGTTGCAGACATGGGGGAGACGGACACAGTGAGGATGATAACAGAGGTGAACATATGTAACATTGAAGTCATGTATTCTATTTCTTAACCTGTCCACAATGATCAAGCGAGGGTAGTGTTGATGTCGAAGATTATGTAATTTGACGTGTTTAAAATGTTTGTTTAGTTTTACCCCTTTCTGTTACTATGGACTCTTTTTAATTCTTTTGACAAACTCTCAAGCCCTGCTGTAGTGTTTGATGTAATTGAGTGAGAAGAGAATGAAAAGGAGGCAGCCGTCCATCTTTGTGAGATCATACAAATAGCGTGCCTCCTTATTTCGTGTATCGATTTGGTGAGTATTTTTTAGATCTCATTCGTGGTTTTGACGAAATTTTACATTATATGTAAACGACGTGATAGTTGATGTGTAAAAATTTGTTTTGACCAATAACTTTACAATTCTTGCACATTGAGCTGATTCTCATCCTTTATTTTAATGAAAAAGCATCTGAGGGAAATTGGTCATCATCTGAATGATGGCAAAATACTAAAGTCCGCTGCATTAAGCCCTGCAATGATTAAAGATATGGTGCGGGGGGAATCTTTTTATACACAGCTATGTGCTTTTCATTTGCACTGTACCCTTACTTTTCCTTGTAATCTTTCGAACTCTAAATATCACCCTCTGCCTCTGTTTTTTGGAGTTCTATATGTTTCACTGTCCAGCAAATAATCACAGGTAAAAAGGAAACCAGCTTGGCCATAGTCCACAAAGAAGGAAGAAACACAGGTACTAAGAGTATCGATCCAATGTCGTACCGAAACCAAAGATTAACCATGATTTACCCTTCAAGTTTGTTTGATTGATCTTTTCTATTAACATTTGATAGGTTTACACACCAAATATAATTACAGTCGGAATCTTTTCCACCATTCTCTATCTATATATCTATCACTAATGCTAGTAGCAAAAAACATATCAGATTGTCATTTCAAAGCTTTGAAATTCAAAAGCACCTTGAAATAATGACTATGAACAGCTAGATCATCTAACTAACCGTAACCCGATTCTCTTGGTCTGTCTCATCGTACAAGAAACTCATCTGTAGATTCGATATTACCCAGAAGGTCAAAAGATTTGTTTCTCATGGAGTCTTTAAGAATCGTGATCTGACCTTCCCTGAGAAGTATGTCTTCCTCCAAGGATTCTATCTTCTTTTTCAATAGATTAACCTCCGAGTTAAGTAGCATATTCTCCTCATTGTATTGTTTCACTTGGTCCCACATCATATCCCTCTCCTCAGAAATCTTTGGCACGGTTCCCCTAATGATAGCCAATTCTGTGGTAGATTCTTCAAGGTCATTTTGTAGTTGGTTCACATTCTTATCCCTTCTCAGAATCTGTATCGATGAAAGTACTTTCTTTATATATGAATTGTTAAATCAAGAACTTACAATGTTGGAATTACCTGGAGTTCAAGATCTTTTAGCTTGTGTGTAATGCAGGATATGTTGTCCTGTGCATTTTGCACTTCGCATCTGAGAATATGGTTCGCTCTAGCTGCCGTTGCAATTTCAGCTTGCAGCTGCTCGATTTCCAGCTCCTTAGAGTAAAGCTTCTCTTTCACCAGACTCGTTAACAACCGTTCGGCTTTGAGCTCGGAGTTTAAAACATGCTGCAACAGAGAAAAAAAAAACAATAAATAACATGCCCTTATCAAACTTTACAAATCTAGACAGATTCTTAAATGAAATACCTCTGAAGCATCACAATTTAAATGCATTGACCCATCTGCATTGGTTTTCTTATGCAACAATGAAGATACTATCGATAAACTCCGTTTTAAGCTTTCGGTTCCACGCTTTAATCCTTGAACTTTCATCTCAGATTCAATGAAGTATAGCCCATCAAGATTGTTCTTCACCACCTCCATCCCCTGTATACTTTCTGAAAGGTAATGAACTTTCTCCTTGATGAATTCAAGTAATTCTGCACATAACTGGGAGCTTTCGTTTAACAATGTTAGCCCTTGATGTTGTAGACAATCAACCCGAGCTAACATTTCCTCATCCAGCTTGATGGTTAAGGCACCATTATCTTTCTCACTATTCTTTAAGCGATTGAAGATGCTTATGTTCTCGTGTCGAAGGGAATCAATTTCGAACCTGCAAGATTCTAATTCCCTTCTTAATCCCAATTCTACTCCAGTTAACCTTATTTGCTCCATCTGCAATTTTACGACTCGCTTATCGAACTTTTCAAGTTCTGAGCTCTTCCCTAATTCATGAGTAAACCTTTCCTGCAATCCATCGATTGTTTTCTGCTGGTCACAGCAGGTCCTCGTTAATCTTGTTGTTGCTTTATACAACTCCTTGCATTCTTTTTCCTTCTCCTCAAAATTTCTCTTAAAGGATTCTCTATCTTCTTTAGCAGTTTCGTACTTATCTTGCAAGTCGGAGAGATTCTGCATCAAAACTTGATTTTCGTCCCGAAATTTATCCATCATTATGGTCAAGTCCTTAACTTTTTGCTCTGAATTTGATATTAGGCTTCGATTCTCTGTGTCCCTCTCATTGATAAGAGAAACTTCCCTTTGTAGAGATACATTCTGCTCTGCTAGCTCCCGAACTCTTTCACGAAGCCTCTGTTCTTCCAACTGGTACTTTTCTAGTTTTAACGACCAGTCCTTCGACCTTCTGTCGAGCTCTATCTCCAGTTCTGACTGCAATTCAGTCTTTTCTCTATCCAGTTTCTTAGTTTGAGAATCCAATGTTTCCTTTGCCAGTCTCAGCTCTTCCTTTGCGGAAGCCCTTTCAATAATTTGGGACTCTAGAAGACTTAGAACCTCAAGTGCTAAGCTCATTTTCTCCTCAGAAAGATGTCTAATTGTCTGAACCAAACCCGAAACTCCGGTCCTCTGTTGAAGAAAGCTTTCCTGGTCTCGTTCTTCTCTGAAAAGCATGACTCTCTCCTTTGCCACCTTGATTCTCCTCTTGAGTTCCCCATCCATTTCCTCTTTGGTTTCAGCAAGGTTCAACACTTCACTATGATCTATTAAGTTCTGTCTATCTAAACCAGAATTCTCCATCTTATTTCTATTAATAGCTTCTGAAGGTTCATGAACTGAATAGAATTTCTGGGGTATGACATCCACATTGGAATCATACTCTTCACTTGCACACCTATCGAGTATATCGCCTACAGTGATTGGCATACTATTGTCGAAACCCTTCGGACTTGTTTTAGGAATCCCATGAGACTGGGAGAGTATCTCGATTAGATTCTTCGCTATGGTCCTTGGAGATTCATGTCCTAATCCATTTTCACCATACTTTGCAGGAAAGTGGTGATAATTTGAACTTGGGAATTCTTCAGATGGATGACTCATTGACTTTTCATTAATAACATGTTTTGGCGAAGTAGGTGCTATACTTCGACCACGTGGGGGTCGCCTCCGACTACCATGTCCAGGGTAATTTCTGGGAGGAATACAGTTTTGGGGTTTGCTTGATTCTACCTGTTGCTCTCCATTATCAATATACCGATCCAAGATTTTGCTCGAGACATTACCAGATGAAGCGGAAGAATTTCCTGAAGAATCACAATAGCTTCGGGACGACACAGCAGAACATGGTCTCTCTGTTACAGCTCCATAATCATTATAAATCATCTCAAATTGTTTTTCTCTACACTGTCTTCTTAATGGTGATGCTTGACGGCTAGAAATATCACAGGCAAGATTAATCAGTTTTAACTTATGGAGAGCACTAGGCAACAGATGCTCATCCTGTTCTTAAAAGATAACTCCTAAAGCTTACCGATTTGAACGTTCACATTGCTGATCTGAAGTGCCAATTAAGTTACTATATGCAGCTCCATTTTCATCTTTTAACCCAGAGGAACTCTTCTGCTTCCCACCGTCAAGCAACGATGCTGCGGACAGCGAGCGACTTCTTCTAAGACCAGTACCTGCATTCATTTCATCAATATCAGGTTCATTCATTCCTTCAGAATTTGGAGGAGAAGCTCTTGCAACTACAAGCAACATTGTTCAACCCACCCTCGAACGAATGCTCGAGATAATCTCGTTTTTCTGTTTTCGATGGAGAAACTTCAGTACTGCCATTGCTAGGTGCTGAAGATCTGAAAAAGAACAACTTCTTCATGTATGAAATCTAAACTGGATTTACTCGTCTGTGAATGTCTATGGACCCGTCTCCTGCTCTTCGCTACCAAGCCTTGCACAAAGAGAAAAAGATTAAGATTCTTAATGGGAACAAAGAACTATGGGAAGCAAAGCATTCATCCTACACAGTCATAAATTATGTGAGAGAAGTAGAAATGTAAGGATAAGTAAGAATTAAAATGAAATAGCCAACCAGGATCAAGCTACAAACAAGATTTCGCAAGAATTAAAGGAAAAAAAAAATGAATTACAATCGAGAAACCCTACAAATCTCATACAATCAGCGATCATCATCCACATATCAATTTGCACGACCTTTGTTTTTGGAAGGAATTGAGAGAGAGAGCAAAAAAAAGATGAGAAAAAAGGAAGAAGAAGAAGAAGAAGCTAATAACCTACTGAGCTCGGTCAAAAGGATGAACAACCAGCCTTCAGCGAACTAAAGGTTTATGCTAAAACAAAATGAACATCAAAAGATTGTATTGTCCCCACTAACCCTAGTTTCCGAAATCAACTCAGCGCATTTTACGGAAACCAAGCGCCAAGCAAAAAATTCTCACTCCGATTCTTTCCTTCTTCTCAAACAACAAAGTACCAACGCCAAATACTCTTCATCCAATAACAAATCAACCTTCGAAAACAGTAAGTTAAACGCAAAATCATCATTCGTCGTCAATTTCAAACAAGAACAATAGGCAGTGACTTACAAAGCGAAGAAATGTAAGATTCCGTTGAGCAATAGATTAAGAAAAACAGTCTGCTAAAAACTCCAAAATTCGCAGTTTAGGGGATCGAAAAGCACCGGAGAGAAGAAGAGTTGAAGGCGAAAAGTGGCCGGCGACGGCGAGAGAAGCAGCGGAGTTGTTGGAGGAGGAGGAGCGATGGAAGCAAGTAGTGTAATAGGTGGGCTTTTGTAAAGGGAAAGGGTAATTTTGTCAAATCGGAATAATTCAAAAGTTTCGGTTATGCTGAATGATAGAGAAAGGAGGCGCGGGCTTTATTTGGATTTAATCCTCTGTTGTCGACTTCATTTCAACTTTCATTTATTTTATTACTTTTAAATTTATATCTTATTTGGGCAATTTTTTTTTTCTTTAATTATTCCTGCTCTTTGATATTTTTAAATATTTGTTATTATTTTATATATATATATATATATATATATATAAATAAATCTTCGGTCGAGTTCACAATCAAACCCAACTTATACTATATGTTCGAGTTAGGTTAGGTCGAGGTCATTTTTTTTTAAATTATTGTTAAAAAAAATCCTTCGAAATACACATATTACACTAATAACTAAAACCTCATAAAACTCAAATATCAAACATTTACAAGTCACAACGCATTACTAACATCGGTTACAAATGTCAAATATTCTTAATTTTCATAATAAGTAAGATAGGGTTGAGTTGTAATTTTATTCTCGAGCTAGTTGGGTTGACCCGACTAAAAAATGTCAATATGTGAACGAAGTAGAATTTTGGTTTTTAAAAAATTCAAGACAACCAAAATTGGAAAATAAAATCTAACCGAACCGAACCCAACCTTTATAATTGGTTGGGTCGTTTAGATTGGTCAAAGTTGTCTAGTCATATGAACACTTTTCAAGTTACCACCTTGTAGATCTAGTGTCGTTAAAATATTTATGAAATGTCAATAATTTTGTCAACAGTTATCACGTCAAAATGTGAAAATTATAATTTATCGTCTAAAAAAGAGAAAAAGGGAAAAACGACAATAATTTAAAATATTTAAATTAAAATAAAAGCCTATAAGTTATTTAAAATTAATTTAAATTTACAACTATAGACAGGATTATAACCAAAAACATTAGACAAAAAAGAAAAAATATATATATATATATATAAATAAATAATTAATTAATTAAGACAGCCTCTTTGGATCTTGTACAGTTGTCTAATTTTCTTATTAAAAAAAGTTGTATAATTATAATAATAAATAAATAAATAATTAACCTTCCAGCTCCCTCCTGATTCATGGATAGCACTATACTAATTAAATTTGTGATTTAAAAAGATTAAATAAATAATTTATTAATATTAGTTCTAAAACCTTTATTAATTAATATGATTATGAAATAAAAATATTGGAGATAATTTAATACGTATATGGAATAATCATAATGTTGGCGATGCTTCAATTCTTTATAGGTGAGAAGTTAAATTATTTGAATTTCATAAACAACAGTATAAATAGTGACAAATTGACAGTTACTTATCTCATTGATTTATTCAAATTCAATAATTGAATAATTGGACTCTTATTTATTTCCATTTTAAATCTTTAAATCAACTTCCATGTCTGGCTTACTCTAACAAAGGATGAGCAAAAATGGAATATAAAGTTTTATAGTATAATTAAATAATTTTCAATTGGTAAAATATTTCTTATTTGGTATTTTGTTTTTTTTTTCATTAAAACGAGTGACCACACAAATTTAATTCATAGACGTTTTGAAACAAAATTATTTTAACAAAATGTAGTAAAATGAAACTAAACAAAATACGTATTAGTTTGGTAATGGTCGAAGCAGAAAACTCGGTTTGGGCAAGAATCTCATTTTTTGGTAGTACGAAGAGGGAATTGGCCCAAAAATTGGATAGGGGTCGAGACGCACTCGGGCATCGGCAACTAACTCAAGCTCCCTTCGAACCGCGCAAAATGGTCACCTATTATACAACTCACTGATTCTACCGGGGTGGGGATACCTATTATTCGTTGGTGTAAATTAAATGACATATGATTTAGAAAACTAACATATAAAAAAAAAAAAAAAAGATAGAAATCGTATTATTAAGGTATTTGTAACAACTCACGTGAGGAATTCACATACAACACTTGGTAAACCCAACATTTCCCTATATGTGAGGAATTCACATACAACACTTGGTAAACCCAACATTTCCCTATATGTGAGGAATTCACATACAACACTTGGTAAACCCAACATTTCCCTATATGTGAGGAATTCACATACAACACTTGGTAAACCCAACATTTCCCTATATGTGAGGAATTCACATACAACACTTGGTAAACCCAACATTTCCCTATATGTGAGGAATTCACATACAACACTTGGTAAACCCAACATTTCCCTATATGTGAGGAATTCACATACAACACTTGGTAAACCCAACATTTCCCTATATGTGAGGAATTCACATACAACACTTGGTAAACCCAACATTTCCCTATATGCAATGCGATGTGACCGAGTATCTTACTTGTCTTGGACTGCTTTCACGTTTTGAAAATTTGCATTCCAAGAGGTCACCTAATGTAAAATGTTTTCCGGTCAAGAACACTTAAATATCAATTCTCCAAGCATTTCTTTAAGTACAATTTCATATTTTCAAGATAATTGACATGTGAAGATAATTGACATGATAATTGACATTTGAAGGTGGTCTCAATCATTCATGTACCTTTCTAGTAAATGTTACACTATTACTGGATCACAACACATACATTTACTACTTCCACCAAAACTACAACCGGCGATCAAATTAAAAAACCCAATTGCATTAGCATTCATAATATCAAACCATATCCACTTTTTGGCTGTTCGTAGCATACATCAAACTGAATTCATAATCAACCCGAATTCATCTCGAAATCTTTACAAAATAGACTAATTTTTCTCTCAATATCACCACCACAATTCGATTTACATACACAAAGTAAATTGGGACAATAAAAGCATACATATGCACGGCTTTACAAAATAATCGACATCCTACGCATGCGAATAAAAAATTACTAAGGACCAAATCATTTTCAAGGATTTCGAGACAGTAATGGTTCCAATTGAGGGTCAATTTCATTAGAACTTGGAAGCTTTTGGAAGCCTGACTCTAATTGGCTCACTGATAAATCCTCATTTCTAGACTTCACTAACCTTTGGATATAGGTCGATGCATCATTTGGAGAAGAAACTGGTCTCGTGGTTGTTTCCTTTAGGCTCTCCACATGCTGAAGACAAACTTGAACTGCATCATGAACTCTAACAAAAAACCACTCCTTCCCGATAAGCTCAACAACGCCAGATCTTGAAAATGTAAGTAGAACATCTCGATTCGGATTGGAAATGGNATTTGTTATTATTTTATATATATATATATATATATATATATAAATAAATCTTCGGTCGAGTTCACAATCAAACCCAACTTATACTATATGTTCGAGTTAGGTTAGGTCGAGGTCATTTTTTTTTAAATTATTGTTAAAAAAAATCCTTCGAAATACACATATTACACTAATAACTAAAACCTCATAAAACTCAAATATCAAACATTTACAAGTCACAACGCATTACTAACATCGGTTACAAATGTCAAATATTCTTAATTTTCATAATAAGTAAGATAGGGTTGAGTTGTAATTTTATTCTCGAGCTAGTTGGGTTGACCCGACTAAAAAATGTCAATATGTGAACGAAGTAGAATTTTGGTTTTTAAAAAATTCAAGACAACCAAAATTGGAAAATAAAATCTAACCGAACCGAACCCAACCTTTATAATTGGTTGGGTCGTTTAGATTGGTCAAAGTTGTCTAGTCATATGAACACTTTTCAAGTTACCACCTTGTAGATCTAGTGTCGTTAAAATATTTATGAAATGTCAATAATTTTGTCAACAGTTATCACGTCAAAATGTGAAAATTATAATTTATCGTCTAAAAAAGAGAAAAAGGGAAAAACGACAATAATTTAAAATATTTAAATTAAAATAAAAGCCTATAAGTTATTTAAAATTAATTTAAATTTACAACTATAGACAGGATTATAACCAAAAACATTAGACAAAAAAGAAAAAATATATATATATATATATAAATAAATAATTAATTAATTAAGACAGCCTCTTTGGATCTTGTACAGTTGTCTAATTTTCTTATTAAAAAAAGTTGTATAATTATAATAATAAATAAATAAATAATTAACCTTCCAGCTCCCTCCTGATTCATGGATAGCACTATACTAATTAAATTTGTGATTTAAAAAGATTAAATGTGAGGAATTCACATACAACACTTGGTAAACCCAACATTTCCCTATATGTGAGGAATTCACATACAACACTTGGTAAACCCAACATTTCCCTATATGTGAGGAATTCACATACAACACTTGGTAAACCCAACATTTCCCTATATGCAATGCGATGTGACCGAGTATCTTACTTGTCTTGGACTGCTTTCACGTTTTGAAAATTTGCATTCCAAGAGGTCACCTAATGTAAAATGTTTTCCGGTCAAGAACACTTAAATATCAATTCTCCAAGCATTTCTTTAAGTACAATTTCATATTTTCAAGATAATTGACATGTGAAGATAATTGACATGATAATTGACATTTGAAGGTGGTCTCAATCATTCATGTACCTTTCTAGTAAATGTTACACTATTACTGGATCACAACACATACATTTACTACTTCCACCAAAACTACAACCGGCGATCAAATTAAAAAACCCAATTGCATTAGCATTCATAATATCAAACCATATCCACTTTTTGGCTGTTCGTAGCATACATCAAACTGAATTCATAATCAACCCGAATTCATCTCGAAATCTTTACAAAATAGACTAATTTTTCTCTCAATATCACCACCACAATTCGATTTACATACACAAAGTAAATTGGGACAATAAAAGCATACATATGCACGGCTTTACAAAATAATCGACATCCTACGCATGCGAATAAAAAATTACTAAGGACCAAATCATTTTCAAGGATTTCGAGACAGTAATGGTTCCAATTGAGGGTCAATTTCATTAGAACTTGGAAGCTTTTGGAAGCCTGACTCTAATTGGCTCACTGATAAATCCTCATTTCTAGACTTCACTAACCTTTGGATATAGGTCGATGCATCATTTGGAGAAGAAACTGGTCTCGTGGTTGTTTCCTTTAGGCTCTCCACATGCTGAAGACAAACTTGAACTGCATCATGAACTCTAACAAAAAACCACTCCTTCCCGATAAGCTCAACAACGCCAGATCTTGAAAATGTAAGTAGAACATCTCGATTCGGATTGGAAATGGCAATCTATATACAAACCAAATGGTTATGAAGAAATCTTCAGTGATTATTTGTCGTACGAGAAAAGAAGTTATAACTTACCTGAATATCACGAAGTTTGTACTCTTGATACAAATCTTTTAGAGTCTGGACAGCACTTGAATCTATGTAAGTAACAGCTGGAAAGGTAGAGAACGCATTGGAAAAATGAACACAAAGATTAATAATTTAGACCAAAGGGGTCAATAAATATGTTGATTATAATCAATTTAGTAAAAAGTGCTTAATGTTAAATTGTTTTGATGCTTTTTGAAAGTGTTTTTAAGTGCTTCCTTAACAAGCAGCCAAAAGCAATTTATAAGGATTTTCTCACCTAATATTTCAAGTGTCAGTGGCTTCAAAAGCACTTAAAAATCACTTTTAAACATGATTTTGAGTCACAATCCCATCCTTCCCAAACGTAGTTTACAAATTCCACTAGATACTAGGAGGAGCATACCATTAAAAGCATAAAAACAAGCAGAGTGTAAGAGTGAATTAACTTACGTGCCATCTCTATAACCACGAAATAGACTCTTTCAACATCTGGCCCACGACCAGTAGATCGGTCCACTTCAACTTCATATTCACGTAGCCTGTGAAGAAAAAAAATCCTTTCATTGTGTTTGTTTACTTGGGAAAATTAGAGGGTAAAAAAGCAAGTTATTGTTTTCAATGTGATTGAGAGGACGAGTACGCCAAAAACTAAGAAGACCATGAGTAGGAGAAGGCACCTGTCACTGATGTAACTCGTGTTTGCAAAATAAATTGGTGCATCAATCCGAACAATCACAATTCCATTGTAAGTATATGCCTCAGGATACTGTTGAATATTTCTGTACACAGTTGTGCCAGGAAGACGCCCCAATACAGCTGTAAAAGGAACAAATCAAAGAATTAACATTGAATTATGAGGATATGATACCATTGTTTTAGACGGATATTAGTCACTTGCTAAGAAAGTGACTACAAATAGAATGATTTAGAACAAAGAAACCTAGGGAGGGAGGTTTCCAAGTTCTTTGAATTACGTGGAAGATTTAATGTGTTTTCTTTTTCTTCAACATTTCCAATACAATTCTGTTCCAAGTCTCTGCTTTCATCAGGATACTTCAAAATATTTAAAGTAAACAATGATGATTTATTTTTATTGATCAATTACGAGCTTTTGTTCCTTTGAGGATATCCTCAAAAATAAATAGGCTGGGGGTTAAGGAATAAGTACGAAGTAATTAAAAAAACACGCACTGTAACAGCCCAGCTGGCGCGTTTTAAAAATCTTGAGGAGAAGTTCGAAAGAAAAAGCCCAAAGAGGATAATATCTGCTAGCGGTGAACTTGGGTTGTTACACGCACCTTAAGCATCACCAATCAGAATGTAGTTGAGATAGGGACGAATAGTGAATCAGGAAATTTAGAAGTTTCCCTCTCATTGTTTGGATTGGTTTGAAAATAGAAAGCATAATTACTACAGAATTTATAGTTTGGGCTTAGATGGAAATTCACCGTCCACCTCGACAAGATATACAAATCAATCACACAACGCTGATTTCAAAAGAGGTAAGACTTAAATGTGGCACACAGCATGCCAGGTTTCACTTATAAGAATTAGAAATTGAACCACTTACCCATATGTGGATTTGCAGATTCGTGAATGACAAAGGCCAGTGAAACACCCACCTACAGTAAGAAATTCACATTAAACCGCTAGCTTCTAGTGGTATTATTTGGAAATAGGCAGTCGAAGAGTTGGACAATGTTGACGGAAACATATTTAAAAGCATACTTTAATTTTAGATGGCCTAATACGTAAGCTTCTACTTCTACATTCTACACAGTGAGTTCTAACACTAACGTTAAAAGAAAAGGTTGATGTAAATCTAAATGGTAGATTACGAGCAAAAAGGTGTGTTACTTAAACTAATTATAGCGGTGTTTTTTTTTTCTTTCTTTCTATTATGATATGATGTAGATTTTGAACAACATACAAACTTCTCATTGATAAATGAAAAGAAGCAAAAATGTTCGGTGATACAAACTCTCAAAAGAGTGAAAAGAACAAAGAAGAGGAAAAGTAAAGAATATGACAAAACCAATTAGTAAGAATGAATAAAAGCATCCCAATTTATGTGTATAACACTTGAAGAATAGTGTTTAAATAAGCTGGAAAGTGAGCACTGAGCACCAACGAGAAGTTCTAGCGAGATCAAAACATTCAATAAAGAAGAAGAGCGTCCCAATTATCATTCAGAACATGAGGGAGCAGAAACCAACTCTAAGAGATGTGAAGAAGAGGATTATTGATGTTTAACAGACTCTAGAGGATTCGTTGGGTTCGACCACTCCTTTTTTTCTAATGTAAGTTCCTTTTTTTTATCAATATAAAGCCAAGATGTATCCTACTTCTGAACTCTAAAGATCAAAACCATGAATTTGTTCACGTTGAAAGCCAAAGAAAAAACGGTTTCCATTATAAATTTAAACACACCAAAAAATCAGTAAATAATTATCGAAATAAAACTACTGTATCATGTCAGATTTTAAGTACGTACCCCAATTAAGACACCAATCTCAATACCAAGGAACAACGTAGTAATGGCAGTAATCACCCAAAGAAGAAAATCTTTCTTATTTATACGCCACAAAAAAATAGCCTCGTCGTAATCCACCTGAAACAATAATATGCAAAGTAAGATGACTTATAGTTGTTCACGACAACTCTAAATGCACTCTCATCTACAATCATGAGAAGAAAAGAAAAGTCCCCAAGCTGATAATCTCATTGAAACAAGCCGGGAAATATGTTCCCTTTATTATCGTATCACCATGAAAATGTTCGCTGGCGCATCGAATGATAATTCTAGTTTATCAACCCGTCCTTGAATTTTCTATTTAAATAAACCAGGAAAGATGATTTTTTGCAATCAACGGATATGGAATTTCACACAGAAGTTGTCAGTCAAATTATATTAAGAACTAACCACAAAACTTAATAGTTTGTTCCTAGTTCCTTTTCTTGAGCAAAATCAATCAACTTAAACAACATATTGGCAAATAAGAAATATCACTCAATATAATTGTAGTAATAAACATGAATAATCATGATCGTCTGCTCTATTCATGAATTAGCTTATTCATTAGATAAGAAATACATTTAGTCATCAATTGTTAATATAATCAGAACATCTAACTAAGAAAAAGAATTTACTAGATCAGCAGTGCTTACCAAAGTTATTACAGCGGAAATCACAATGGCGGCCAAAGCACACTGAGATAAAAGAAAAGAAATTAGCGAAGTTAGCATCTCTAATTAAAAAATGCTTGAATTTAGTCTAACTTAACATCTCTAGCCTTTTCTAGTTTATGGCATAAATAGAATTGGAATCTCAAACTACTTCAAAAACAACAATCAGTGAATTTTAGCCCAAGTCCAAAATGGTATACGAAAGAGAGTAATAGGAAATAATTTAAATGTTAAAGTCAATTCCAACCTAAAAATTTGAGCTTCAAAGATTAAAAAGAGTTCAGTATAAAATAATCACATTTTCTTTTTAGCTCCTATTCCACGTAATAAACAATGATTGCAGCATTAGTATTTCGGCTCATTTTGTGACAAGAAATGGGAATGCAGTGGAATGAACAATCATATGGTCCAAGTACAAGCTATCGCCCTGGTTGTGTTGATGTATTTTATGTGTGTGGATAATGGAGATAAACCTGAGGTATGTGCTCAAACAATGGAGTCAAGAAAAGAAGGGCACCGCCCATAACGACTCCTGTAACAATCTGAGATAAGCTAGTTTTTGCTCCACTTTCGTGGTTCACAGCTGATCTTGAGAAAGAACCTACAAAAACAATGGAAAAAATTAGTTACACTAACGATTCACTAAACAAAGAAATTCAAATTACTATAGACTTCTAATGAGTCAATGATTAGCAACTGAATAATATTAAACATTAAAGTTACTACCTGTTGTGGGATATGCTGAAAAGAACGAGCCAACAACATTGGATACTCCAAGACCAAATAACTGTTCAATAAAATAATATAAACCAGAATTCACTTTTATCATGGTGAAGCAGTCATTTTTAAGAGGTGTAAAACTTCTCTAATAATTTTCAAAGGACAAAAGCAGCATACCTCCTGATTTGAATCTAACTCGTACCCGTTCTTGGCTGCTAATGCTTTCGCAATCCCAACAGATTCCTGAGTACAAAAAAAAAAAAAAAAAAAAAAAAAAAAAAAAAAAAAAAAAAAAAAAAAAAAAAAAAAAAAAAAAAANATAGCTACTCCTGTGATCAGAAAGGCAGTTGGAATCAACGACTTCACATGCTCAAAACTTTTAGGAACAGAAAACTTCGGAAGGCCTTGGGGAATGTCTCCAACCTAAACCAGTACCACTTCTTTGGTAAGCATTTCCGGCTCATTATAAACGTATTCATATTAAGTTTCTAATCCATTTAAAAAGAAAGAGAAAACAACTATAAAACTAACAAATATGTCGAGGGTTAACAGTTATATGTTCTTATGGCCAGATAAAGAGCCCGATGGCATAACGTTGGTATGAGAATCAAAAGTGTGTATTCACTTAAACTACCAAGGTCACCATTTGTGCCTTGTTCATAATTAACAAACATCATAGCTAAATTTTAGTTTATGGAGCATCACAAAGAAATTTAAAAAGATCTTGGTTTAAAGAAATTTTCTTGATGAGAAACCAAATTTTCATTGAAAATCGTGAAAGAAAACAAAGACAGACGCAAAAAAAGAGCCACAAAGTGGTTTAAAGCATATTATTAGAAAGATCATTTGCATGAAACTGGGTTGAATCTGTATAAAGTAATTAATATATCTAGAAAGAATTCTAATTTTTTATTATCAATGCTTACCAATGAAATGGATGGCAGATTCAATACTTTCGCCAATGTTGTACCCATAACAACTGCTGTAAGGGGCCCAGCAACTCTGAGAAACCGTAAGTGCTTCCTTGTTTTTCCCTAATCACGAATGCTAAAATCATAAAAAGAATCTAATGATAGTTTGATACTTAATAAGTAGATAAGAATCCATACCAGATGCTTCATGATTTGAAGTACTGCAAGGATAACTGATCCCATTATGAACGGTGCCCACAAGAACTATAAATAAATAACTATATTAGCTGGTAAAATAAAATAAATTTTTTTTGAATGAAGTGCAAATCCGGTAACAAAAAATCATGCAAAGATACTTTATCTACTTAATTTCCCTCACTCTTTTTGTTGAATTAGTTGATGTTTGAAACTAAATATGCTACTAGAAAGGTTAAACAAGCAAAGGGAGTTTCAGGATTAGAACTTCAAATCAATTGCCAAAATAGGAGTTGATGCAAAATAATTTAAAGTGCATCCTAGGGAAGTTAGAAAGAGGGAGAAAGTGTCAACTAGAGCCATTTGGTAGGAAGTTTGATTGGGTATTTATAAATTGGCTCAGAATGAAAAGTTATTTAGTCTAAAGCTCCTCTAATAAAAATCACAAAATACTCATTGTGAGCCGATATAAAAGTTATCAAACTTGATGGTGAAATTTTAATTAGGCAGATACGAGCATGCTTCAAAGTATTATCCTGCATGGAAATTGGCATCTTTGACTTTGGTTGAGAAATCCATACCTAGTTAACTATTTAGATACATTATACCAACAACGTGGGAAGAAATCATTTGTAGCTTGATTGTTGATAGCAAGATGAGCTGAGTACTGAATCAAAACCTAGTTTACTATGCCACAAGGATATTTAATACAGTGCCCAAAATACGTACCCCGTCTGCTCCAGCTATTATGCTCTCAATTAGAGGCACAATTTTGCTACTTCTTGATACATCATACCCCAGAAAGTATTTCACTTGGGATAATCCAATCACAATGGCAGAAGCTGTAGTAAAGCCAGAGATTACAGAGTGACTGATAAAGCGAATAAGCCACCCAAGCCTGATATAAGGCAACAAATAGAGTATATAATCAGGTAAAATAAAATTAAAAAACTCGTAGAAGATTAATTTCCTTCATAACCAAGTCTACAAAAGTATTCTCCATTAGATTAGTGTTGGTTAAAGGTACTAGCTGTCATAGAAGTGAAATATTCATTCTCCAAAAGTAATGCTTTAGTCGTATAACACAGCCACAAACAGGATTTTAAAAAAACAACTATTATGCTCAATGTTCAATTTAAGAAGTGCTATAAAACGTTGCAAAACAAAATAAAAATCAGCATGATTCAACCATCTAGATTGTTAAAGACCTCTAAAAATTGAGATATGAATATGAAATGATAACATTTTATATGAAACAAATATCTCATCAAACGGAAAAGGATACCTACCTCAAGAGCCCCATCACACATTCCAATACTCCAACCATGAGTGCCAATAATATCGCAAGTTCAGTATATAGTTCCTCAGATGAATTGACAATTCCACCCAAGACATTAGAAACCAGGAGAGAAACCAATGCTACTGGACCAACAGCAAGCTGACGAGAAGAACCAAAAAATGCATAGACGAACAAAGGGAGAAAACCAGAATCTGCCTTGCAATAAGAATTACAGAGTTAGATGAAAATAGGAAATTTAAAACAGAGAGGCCTTCAGATTTCTGAGCATAAAAACGTAAGGAAGTTTATTGCAATTAAGAGTGATTTTCTTACAAAGTCCATATATTGGTTGAAGCCCGGCTAATTTCGCATAAGACATTGCCTGGTAAATAAGAACAAGCAATCAGGAGTCAGGACAGTGACTAACAGTCGGATATTGTGAAAGATGTAACTAACTTAGAGTCTTAAACAGGCCAAAATCTCCAAGAGAACCTTGATATCGGATAAGAATACTTACATTTATAATGATAGAAATTTGAACTTTCTAATTGGAACAGCATATAAATTATTCTTATTTCAACAACTCAATCAGCCAGCATAGTTTTAAGTTGTACAGTTCCTAATGTTCATTATTCATTCTTAACAATGATCGGTTACACTGTAATATAATGCCAAAATTGATGAAATGAAGCTTTTAATTGTCAAGCAAGAACTTAAAGAGTTGGATCATATCAATGTGACAGTTGATGTCAGGAAAAAGGTAACACAGTCATTAATATCTTCATGCTTGATAGATTGAACTAAAAATCCCACCTGCGGAACGAGCATGATGCCAATGGTAATCCCGGACAAGAGATCGCTCTGTAAATACTCCCGCCATTTATACGTTCTAATCCAACGCGAGCACGGTAGCAGAAGCTCCATCCAGTTAATCCAAGTCATCTGCTTAACCTTCCCCGTCCATTTCTTCACCAGAACGCCAGCGGAATAACCACCGGCCGGCGAGGACGACGTGGTACTAGGATGCTGCAAGGGAATGACCTTGACCGGTCGGGTGGAGGAAGGCATGGATGAAAGGGCAGAATTAGAGGAAGCAAGACTAGACGCGCTAGGTGATGCGTAGCTAATCTCCATGCGCAAAACCAGAGCAAGGAATTGTTCAGGCTCCGATGAATCTCAATCAGTTGGGAGAGGAAAAACTAGAGCTCCACCATTGATTCAATGAATGGAGACGTAATCGGAGCAGGTGTAGAATTGAAGAAACTTTCTCGCCGGAATCAAATTACTTTCCCGGGAAAATTTTGCAATTCACTGCTGAAATTGTTGACTGTTATTCGGCCTCGTCCGTCGGATGAGAGAACCTCTCCCTATTTATCACCTGTCACCACATAAATAAATACTGATTCTTTTCTTTTTTTAGTACAAATCAAAACTCTCCTTGGTTATATATTTATTAAATTAGTTTAATTTCAACTTCTAATATTAACTAAATTTCAACCTAATTTTAATTTCAACTTAATATTAATATTAATTTAATTCAATTTCAACTTCATTTTAATTTATTCATTAATTCTGTAATAATATTCTATTATCGCAGCCATATCATTTATCTGGTTGGATTATTGGTATAATTAAAAAATTAATTAATTAAAATATTTACATACCATCGTCTACATTTTAACTTTTTATAAATTAAAGCAACAAATATTCAATTTAAACATCGTTTTAAGGTTCAAATATATATTTAACGGTTCATTAAATAAGACAAATATAAATAAAATAAATATGAATATCATATTAAAATATAAAATTTTAGCACGTTATTATTATTTTATTGATTAACTTGGTGCTATTATTTATTTAAAAAATTATTGATTTAATATATACATATATATATATATATATAATATTTTAATAAGATAGATTAATGAGAGGGAAATTCTGAAATATTATATAATGAAATTTGGAGATATACTATTTTTTTAATAGTTATTGTTTTAATTGTCAAAGAAATTAAAAAAAAAAAAAAAAAAAAAAAAAAAAAAAAAANTAAAATAAATGTGCGGTCCGGAATTAAGGCTTTTGGTGTAATGGGACGATAAAGCGTCCACATTCAGAATTGGGAGATGCGTGGTGAAGAATGCATCTTGGTTTGGATTTTACCCGGCCCTATTTTTGTCCCTAATTATGTTATTTTAACTTTTTTCTTAAAATATATATATGAAAAAAAAAGTATTTAATTATAAATTTAGTTTTTACTGCATCTAGCTCGTTTAAACTTGGAGTATAGTGCCTTTAAAACGACCAAATTTGGCTTCAAAATTATCCATTATCAATTTTCTCTATTGGTCGTTAGTCATTTTTCATTTGATTGTCGACTAGCTTCAGTATTCCATTTCGTTAGTCGCTGAAGCATATTGGGATTATTGCACGATTAGCCTGACAATAATTTTAGGGAGTTGTTTGTCGAGTTTGATGACGTTTTTCCTTCTCATTTATGTGTGTGCTACTACTGTTCTCTCTTCTGCGTCATGCAAACCAATAGTCTTTATCGAGCAAGTAGGTTGAAAGCTACGATTCAATGCTTGGTTCATACAAAATAGTATGGTTCGATTTGGCTCTGTTAAAGATATTTAATACTAAATTATATTTTACCATGTATATCATATTTAATATTTTACTATAAGGTAAATTTCCAGATATTTGACTTATTAACTTACCTAGATTGTTATTTCTATTTATTACCATTTACATATCCTACTAATTTATTTGATTATAAATAGAGAAATTTTCCACAGCACACGGTGGTGGATTAAGTAAATATTCTTCGAGTCAACTAATTTTTTGATGTTTTAGGTAAAATTCACCTATTTTGAATTTCGTTGTAGACACGGGATCAATATTGGTGGGTTTGTCACCGGCGAACCAACAAAAATGCGAGTTTTTTGAAAGAAGATAATTAAGACGTGTCGTTGAAATTTATGTTTTTAATATCATTAACTTTATTTTAATGATAATTTTATGTTAAGAGTCCATTAGGTGAGTCATTATATTACATCATCCATTTTAATATTGCAATATATTTATTATTATTATTATTATTATTATATTGCTATGGAGATGTATAAGTGGTGGGTCCCAAGTAAAGAGAATTGCCGATATTTCGTTGTCAAATCATTTACTTGGTCCAAAATTAAAGTTCGATCGACGGGCGGGGATTTGACTAACTAGAGGTGAATAATCACACACGTGTCGCAAGAGGATAGGTGGACAAAAGCCAATAAAGTGGACACGTACGACAAAATATTCTGAATTAAGTTATTTGAAAAATAAAGTATTTATTTAACTATTAAACGCTCATGAAATATTCATAATTTTCATAATAATATTGAAAGCATGATAAGGTTGGATTGTTAACCCTATTTGTTTGGTTAGTTTGGTTGACCCGACAAGGAAATTTAACCTATGGGTCAACCCGAAATTTATATTTTAAAAAAATTCAACTCAACCCACACCGAAAAAAGCTATTTTTACCGTTTGGGTTGTATAGTATGAATTAGTGGTGTTATCGAGCCACCCTTAAAATAAAAATAAGTGCATGACCAAATTTCACCTTTTGACTTCGGTACAATGCATAATTAGGGACATAATTGGTAATTCTAAAAGTATGAAACCAACGAAATCAAATTATTGGGACGTGTCTTTTACCAATTATATATTCAAATAATATTTTCATTAATTGAAGCATAACGTATACACTTAAATTTGTCATTAAAATAATGTATACAATTATGCTCGTAAATTTTGTCTATGTCAACAGACGGAGCTCACAAATATTAATGACAAGTCATTTCCATCTGATAGTCTAGAACTAAATGACGATTAAGTCGGGTTAAGCAACAAATTTTGTTAGGTAAGCTCGACCTAATCTAACCAACGTTCTTTTAGATTGAATATGTACCACACGTCCATGAATAGTCGTTAAAATTAAAAAAAAATATATAAAAAAAAAATAAAAAAAAATAAATATATATATATATATATATATATATAAACTGTAGCAGTCTACGGGAGGGAAGGGGAAAACTGGACCAACTGGGCCAGACACAGGTGAAATGGGCCAATATGGGCCTGGCACCTTGAGCGAAGCCCAAAATTGGGTGGGCCTTTAATACCATTTTAGTTGCAGTATTTTACCATTTTAGTTTAAATTTAATTCTTATACTTTTAATAAATATTAAAACCAATCATTATTAATTTCAAAGTTTTTTAAAAATTTATTTTGTAAACATAAACTAGTCGAATTTACTACAAAAACCGACTAATTATAGATTTTTTCAAGAACATAGTAATGAAGACGGTAATAGTCGAAACATGACTCGGTTTAGCTAAAACGCTCAAATCCGCTATATAGTTTTAAAATTTTTCGTAATGCTAAAACCGAGTTAGCAAATTTCAGGGTTATCCCTAATCTGCTCCATCAATCCATGCCGGGGTTCGACATTCATCTCCGTGATATATTTTATTTCGAAAGTTCCAAAATAAATAATTTTATTTAAAGAAAAAACGTAGAATATATTTTAAAATTTGGTGGAAGGAAAGTTATTTTATATATATATATATATATATATAAAATATATATATTAATGCAATAATATTATTTTTCGAGGGCAAAAATGAGATTTAATCTTAAATTATTTTCCGCAAGTATATATATGTTTCTACAAAACCCTAATATATAAGCCGCTTCGCCTTCTCAACTGCGGAAACCTAGCCTTCCAGATAGCAGCTGTTCGTCTGGGTAAGGACCTTTTATCTGCTTCACTTCCTCTTAAAATATCGATAGGTGATTGTTTGTTCTTAGTGTTTTTGAGTTTGTATATGTTTCCATTACTTGGATTCGTATGCGTAGTCTAAGATTTCGTTAGTATTTTTCTTGTTAATTTGTTGAGAGTTTTCTGCAATCCTTGATATATATTTCCGTCGCTTCTATTATCAACAGGTTGGAGTAGTGATTAGGTAGAGGATTCTGCAATGGCTCCAAAAGGTAAGTTATCGATTTCTCTCTCAAACTGTTATCGGTGGCTCTGTTTATAACATTGTGCATTAAGAGTTGAATATCTGCTACACATTCTTTTCCGTTTAATTTCGTTTCTCATGACCGCCGTTCGATATTAACCAGATATTATCGTAAGAACAAAATAACAAGATCTGAGTAATCTGTTTAGACTTTAGTCAGCGGGTTACTGACTTCAAACAAAAGGTTTGCTTGATTCTCACAGTCTCGCCTGTTTTCTTTTCTGGTCTTGTTAGCTGATTATTCCAAACAGATTGTGTAGGGCCAAAATCGAAAAATGGCGATTTGAAGTTTATTAATAGTTTTATCATTTTTATTAACTATGTTATTAAGTCTAATAAAATTTGTAGAAGATTATGGACTAAATTAATTATATTATTTTTATGAAATGGATGCTCTATGACTTTGTTGAAGTAAGTTTTATTCAATAAATTAGTTGGCTTAATGAAATTAATATCAAATTGATACTATCAAATGAGTGGATAACCTGCTCTTTTTTTTAATATCCTAGGTCCAGTTTGATAACAATTTAGTTTTTGGTTTTGAAAATTAAGCTTTTAATCCCCGTTTCTTTGTTTTGTTATTTACTTTGTAGTTATGTTTAAAAAATCAAGCCAAGTTTTGAAAACTGAAAATCACAATAGAGAATATTGAGAATACAAGCATAATTTTTCTAAACCAAAAACCAATTGGTTATCGAGCAAGGCCTTGTTTCCTTATCTTCTCTTCATTATTTGATACAATTTTGCCTACGTTTTTCCAGAATTTTATGTCTCGGATCTGATATTTATTTTCCTTCTGAAATAGGATTGTTTTTTAACACTGTTGCTCATTAATAGAATAGTACGCATGCATGGCGGAATTTGGCCTAATCAAGTTGAATTGATTTTTTCTATCATAATAAGAGATTGGGGTGCATGATAATGATAATTAGTCATTTATATGTGTGTTCCGTTGGGTAACAAACTTCTTTACCATATTCATCTAAGGCTGAATTCAAGAACGCCCTCCCAAGAAATTGTATACGTGATTAGTTTTAAGTGATTAAATCAGGTTTGATTGATACCTTTCTTTTCCCTCAGCTGACAGCTCCAAGAAGGCCGATCCTAAGGCTCAAGCCTTGAAAGCTGCGAAGGCAGTTAAATCAGGTCCAACATTTAAGAAAGCAAAGAAGATCAGGACATCTGTCACATTTCACCGGCCGAAGACATTGAAGAAGGATAGAAATCCCAAGTATCCACGTATTAGTGCTACTCCAAGGAACAAGTTGGACCAGTATCAGATTCTTAAATATCCTTTGACCACTGAGTCTGCAATGAAGAAGATCGAAGATAACAATACTTTGGTTTTCATTGTGGACATTCGTGCTGATAAGAAGAAGATCAAGGATGCCGTGAAGAAGATGTATGACATCCAGACCAAGAAAGTGAACACGTTGATCAGGTAATCTTATTCAAGCATTCCTATAGTTTCTTCTTAGAATATTGAGTTGGGCTGTTTATTTTGGATGTGATCTCAATTTTAAATATCATACTGGACCGAAATAATCCAATGTCTTGTGGAAAATAAGCTGATTAGGCAGTCTCATTTTATTGCCATATGTTTGCGAGTCACCTTATGAATAAAAATTAGACACTTCGATTATGAAGATCGTATAACTATAATTTATATTTTTGTTATTACACACCCCGATGACTGTTTTATATAATAATTGCAGGCCTGATGGAACCAAGAAGGCGTATGTTAGGCTGACTCCCGATTACGATGCTTTGGATGTTGCAAACAAGATTGGAATTATCTAAGAAGATATTAGCGTTTGTTTTTGTTTGAGAAAATTTGATTGATTCTGCTTCTGCGATGACAATTTTGATTTATGGAATGACCTCTATTTTCTCTAGAGAATTATTAAGTTGTTTTTCACTTAGCTGCTGCAATGCTGGTTGACTTCGTGCTTGGATTTTTTAGTTTGGATTTCTCTAGTCTTGGCCATTTTACTCCTTTCCACTAACGATCTGAAGAATTTTAACCCTACTTCCCTGGATTTCTAGTCATTACCATAATTTTTTTATTTGAGATTTTTTATATTACTTTTGTTATTGGATTTCATTTTATGTTTCACATTTAGGCGATATCTGATGCTTGTTTCTCCCCCATTTCTTTGTTATACTTCTACCATTATTAAAGAAACAAATGGATTGTTGTGTAAATTTTAGAAAATAGACATTAAATAATCAACTCTAAAAGTAGTGATAAACTAAGATTTAGAAACATAGGGTCCAATGGTAAATTAATTTATCTCCCTTTACCTTTAGGTTAATTGTTTGTTTTCTACTTTTCGTTTCTTTTTAAATCAAATCAATTTTGGAAAATTTAAAAATTTGTTTCTTGTTTTTGGATGTTGATTGTTGATTCAAACGTTTTCCATTGTGTCCATAATATTTATATTTAATTATGCTCTCTGCCATGCGGGAGACAGGAGCATCAAACATCAGACAAGTGTTTGGAACCGTATGAAGTGGAAGCTCCGCGTATGTTTTGAAGCCGCCGGATTCGACTTTTGAATAATAAGAAGGTGAGCTGATCTGCTTCCGGTGGAGCACTCTAGATGACCGACGCTGGTTACTGTCCGATTCGACTTTTGAATAATAAGAAGGTGAGCTGATCCACTTCGAGTGGATCACTCTAGATGACCCGGCGCCGGTTACCATAGAAGAGGGGTTGAAGTACTTTCGTTCGGTAAGACACATTATATTTTTATATTGATATTTAATATCTATTTTATGAGATTAAACTACAAATTCAATTGTTTAATCTAAGTTAGTTGATAAAAGTTTAGGAAAAACAATTATTAAAATAAAAAAGAAAAGAATTGATTGATATATGATGAAATAGATGTGAAAAAAAAGGGTAATATGGAAGGATTAGATTGAGAATAGAAAATAATTACGTGATTATGCACATTAAAATAAATAATAAAAATACTTGGATAAATTAAAAAAGAATTAATTTTACCAACATGTTTGATGATTAAGATTCTTCTATAATTGCTTCTAAGTTTTGACCCTACAAACAAAAGCAATCCAAACGGACCCAAAAAAGCACATGACTAACATCAAACCTTGTGGTGTTATTGCATTCTTTTAGGTATACATCCGACAATACAAGGCAAATTGCAATCCCTCTCAAGCTCACTCCTCAATCTAAAGAATTAAAGCACAAAAGGTGTGGAAACGTTACTGAAGTTTAGTTCTAAACAACCTGAGAGAATCAAACGTTTGAAATTGTGAAGGAATCAACAACTGTGCGCAATTTATCTTTCATTTTCTCCCACCTCCTCTCATTTGCTCCGGTCGTCAAAGTGTAGAATTTTCCTGCCAAATATAATTTGTTGGATAGGCCTAATAAGATTAACTTGGAAAACTAATTGTAATGAAGTTCCATACCATTGGAAACGGCAATTGTGCTAAGAGCATGGCGAGTGTAGTTTGGAGCTTGAGCTACAAACTCAAATGTGTAGTATGTTTTCCCATTAACTTCATGCTGCATCATTCATCAACACAGACCAATGAGTATATAGACGAGGGTTCACATGGACTAGCTTTCGAACGTTAAAACAAGTTAAGAATTACTTATGGGGAGCTATCTTGAAGAAACATGCACTAAAATGTACTCTAGAGCATTGTTTTCTTCAGAAAAATAAGGTCAGATGGCCAAGAAGAAGTGACAAGCTACTTCATTCGAGTGGGTTCTATAGTGTCATGTGTTTGGAATGAAGGGAAGAACTGATGAACTTCACTTCACAGATTACAATTGGTTTTACTTTTGGATGTATTTTTCACTTTAGATGATTGATTTAGTGTTGCCAAGAAAATCTGTGGAAAAATACTCTGAAGAAACTTTCCACCATAGTGTTCGAGTGATGCTGTCAGATCCCACGTTGGTTGGTTGGAGAGGGGAACGAAGCATTCTTTATAAGGATGTGGAAACCTCTCCCTGGCAGACGCGTTCTAAAATCTTGAGGGGCAGTGCAAGTGGAAAAACCCAAATAGGAAAATATCTGCTAGCGGTGGGCTAAGACTGTTACACATAGTATCAGAGCCAAACACCGGGCGGTGTGCCAGCGAGGATGCTGGACCCCCAAGGGGATGGATTGTGAGATCCCACATTGGTTAGGGAGGAGAACAAAATATTCCTTATAAGGGTGTGGAAACCTCTTCCTAGTAGACGCATTTTAAAATCTTGATGGGAAACCCAGTCCAAGGAGGACAATATCTGCTAGCAATGGGCTAGGGCCGTTAAAGATTTAAGGGGTAAGTTCCTTGACTGCTACTCTTTACTTCACTTCATAGAAACTAGTATGACAATATCTGAGATGAGTATAGATAGACAAACCTCTGATGCTTCGATTAACTTCGTTTTTTGATTAGAAGGAGATAGAACCTTCTTTATCAAAGTTTCTGCAACCTGAACCATACAATACTAACTGAAGTTACCTACAACTTAAAAGAACAACTTATTGCATTATTCTAACATTTTAAAGCTAACCTGTTGAGGGGGACCAAAATCGCGAATATCATCTTTGCTGGTTGGTATCAGATTGACACTGACACTTTCTAACGGTTCAATTACATCTTTGAACACCTTATCTTGACCATCAATGACTACTTCCTGCTCACTCCTCGAGTGAAAAAGGATTTAGAAACGTGCATCTTTTGCCAAGTAGTTAAATTTAAAGTGGACTGTGTGTGCAAAAGTAAGGGAGTGGAGGAAACAGAAAACTGAACAATTAAAAGTACCTGCCACCCAAATGGATAAAGGAATGAGTAACCATCTGTCTTGTCAGTAACTGATAGAAACCCTTTCTTTGATTCTGCAGCAACTGAGCAATATCAAGCGGGTACTCTTAGGATATCATCATCCTTCAATTTGAAAGAAATAAATACAGTGCAAGCTAGAGGTGCTAATTTTATAATTGAACTTCTTGAAAGAGAAATATAAGATATCAGTAAGTAAATAGGAGTGATGAATCTTACATGACATTGAATTCATGTCTGCAAGAGAAATCCAAGTGATAAAGGAACTGCCAGCTAGTAGCTGGCGTCTCCCAAGCCTATCTGCCAAAAAACAGAGCAACTATTGAACAATGAAATTCTTTAATAGAGCAAGAATGCAGTGAGATCATCCACGGGATGAGATTCAAAGGCAGTATAAAAAATTCCTGAATTGTGTAAGAAAATGCTTGAATTCTGATAAAACTATACAAGCCAGAAAATACCATTTGAGTGATATAAGTAATGAAGAAACAGTACATGGTAAGCTAGCAAAACGAAAATCCATACTAGCCCATCATGACTTGAGTTTCTGGTCATGAAAAGGAGGAGACTCATATTCAACCCCTCGATTCACACAACAATTTAATACGGCCCATTAATCATAAATGAATATTCATGAATCGTAACGCTACGGTACCTACAAGTTATGGGGATCAGGAGTGAAACTGAGTAAACTTTTTGGTCGTTTTTATGTGTTGAATAATTTATTTAGATTGCATGTCTTTTAAACTGGGCTGTTATACAAAATGGTATTAGAGCTAGACACCAAGCGGTGTGCTAGTGAGGATATTGGACCTCCAAGGAGGTAGATTGGATTGTGAGATCCCATGTCGGTTGGAAAGTGAACATCATAAAGGTGTGAAAACCTCTCCCTACTAGTTTTAAAATCGTGAAGCTAACAATACTTAACGAGCCAAAGCGGACAATATCTACTCGCGGTAGGCTTAGGCTGTTACGAAAACTATGTCCTCTAAGAAGATTTGCTTAGTACATGTCTCACTTCGTTTTAATTTCCCTTTCATTTACTACTTTGCAATGTGGTTTCTTTCTATTACTTCAATGTATCAGTATGTTTTCTAACAGATGATTAAGAGTTATCAAACCTTCTACACTCCCTATTTGCTTCCGCCAAATCATCTTGATTCATAACACAGTCAAGATCTAAAAGTTAAATGCCGGCATAAGAAACACTCTAATTCAAGTGACAACAGATTTTCAATCTCAATTCGCTAAACTAACCTTCGGAACTGCAGGCTTGACCATTACTGGAAGATCCGTGTGCTTGCTCGGCCCGGACAAGAAACGAAATCCCCGCTCTGCAGCAAACAAATCTTCCACGGAGTCTCTGTAAGCAACAAAACATTACCGATCGTTAATTAGAATATGGATCGGCATAAAACAGAAACCAAAATCGAGAAGATTCGGAAGGAATTATGCACCTGAGGAAGAGAATTGACGAAGAAGGACTTATGGATAGAGGGGGAGCAATGCAGAGAAGCCATTGAAGGTGGTTTGGTTGTGAATCGTGTGCTTCGTTGAATGTGAGATGACCTTATCTTTTGGTTCTGTTCTTGGATTTCCTATCCGTTGTGTTCGCGGGTTCGCTCAGCCACATTTCTTGCGTCGGCCCCTCACCCGTTTTTCTGCCTTTTCTCTCTCTCTCTTCAATTTATACCTCTCCCAAAAAATGATATTAAGATTTTTTGAGTAAATACATAAAGCTGAATTTTAAAAAAAAAAAAATAAAAAAAATAAAAATATATATATATTCATATTCTTCCCAAAACCCTAATTTGACCTAATTTTCTTAAAAAATTGTTAAAACGGTCATTCGATGGACGGCCAAAGATGGAATGAAATGTTGGCATGGGGTTTCTTTCAATTCCATTTTCAGTCTTTTTTTCATTGAAATTGATCTTGTATATGCCGGTTGAAGCATCTAAACGAACCAGTAGAGGCAGCTGTGGCAGAGACAACAGCAAAAGCACTAGTCTCCGTTGGTCACTTATCAGCACGGGAAGCAACATAGGTGGCAGGAACTTACTAGGGTTTAGATACCCATTTGAAGAGCACTCGTTTACCTCTCCTTAGGAGTCGAGAGCTGCCAGCCCTATAGGTACTACACTAACAGAGGTATTCCAACAAGATACGGATCCCTAATAGTTTTCTACGTGAACTGATAGAAGGTTTTGATATGTTGAAATATGATTCACAGTATTCAAAGTTTTGAATTTTGTAAATGTTCTTTAGTTCATCAGTCGGTTTTCAACCCGATAGACTCAAAGAATTCATAGTTCGTACAACACATTCAAACATCGAAAGATACAATGAACTTTTTAAAAAAGATTTGGAAGGATGCGACTTATCAATCAAGACAAAGATTTTGAATCTACAACCAGTGTGATAAATTATGATTCAAATGAGTAGCTAAGGTCGGAGATGAAGCAGTAGTACTCATATATATATATATTATAAATATACTTCTCCCTCCCCAAGGTTATATATGCTAAGCAGTTGTTATCTTTATCTTGCTTACTTATATAACGTCTCTTTCCAAAATCTCTCTCTCTCCTCGTTTTCTAAAACTTTCTTTTAAAACCGAGGCTAGAGGCTCGATCATACGTCGCTTGGCCGTAGGCGACGCAAAAACAAATTGGCTGTGCGGCACTCACTTTCCAACGACAAGTGAGCTAAGCCAATTTGTTCTTGCGTCGCCTACGGCCATGAGACGTATGATCGAGCCTCTAGCCTCGGTTTTAAAAGAAGATTTTAGAAAATGAGGAGAGAGAGATTTTAGAACGTTATATAAGCAAGCAAGAGAAAGATAACAACGGCTTAGCATATATATATATATATATATATATATATATATTTGGGTTGAAAATGAACTATCAATGAACATATGAACTTATCAAAGAGGACAAAAGGTTTTGAATCTTCAACAACTTTATACGATTCAACTAAGGAGTAGTGCGGGAAGATATGAATAGTGGAGGGAAGGAGATGAATAATGGTGAAAGAATGAAGAAGACGACTGAGCTGTTAGGATCGCTCAACAATGCACACACTCAATCAAGATGAACACAAAGAACAGGGGAGAGAAAACAAAGAGAAAATTCAAGGAGTAATATTGGTGTAAGGAATCAGATATAGGACGAGGCTCCCATCTTTACTGTAAATAGACGCGACAAGGCTCCATCTTTACTGTAATTAGACAGGACGAGGCTCCATCTTTACTGTAAATAGACCGTACGAGGCTCCATCTTTACTGTAAATAGACCGTACGAGGCTCCATCTTTACTGTAAATAGACACGACGAGGCTCCATCTTTATTGTAAATAGACAGTACGAGGTTCCATCTTTGCTGTAAATAGACACGAGGTACGAGGTTTCATCTTTATTGTAAATAGACACGACGAGGTTCTATTTTTACTGTAAATAGATACGACGAGGCTCCATCTTTACTGTAAATAGATACGACGAGGCTCCATCTTTACTGTAAATAGACCGTACGAGGCTCCATCTTTACTGTAAATAGACACGATGAGACTCCATCTTTACTGTAAATAGACACGACCAGGCTCCATCTTTACTGTAAATAGGCACGACGAGGCTCCATCTTTATTGTAAATAGACAGTACGAGGTTCCATCTTTGCTGTAAATAGACACGATGAGGCTCCATCTGTACTGTAGATAGACATGACGAGGCTCCATCTTTACTGTAGATAGACACGATGAGGCTCCATCTTAACTGTAAATAGACACGAGGCTCCATCTTAACTGTAAATAGACAAGACGAGGCTCCATCTTTACTGTACATAGACACGACGAGGCTCCATCTTTACTGTACATAGACACGACGAGGCTCCATCTTAACTGTAAATAGACACGACGAGGCTCCATCTTTACTGTAAATAGACACGACGAAGCTTCATCTCTACTGTAAATAGACACGACGAGACTCCATCCATCTTTATTGTAAATAGACAAGCTTCATCCATCTTTGGTGTAAATAGACACGAGGCTTCATCTTTATTGTAAATAGACACCATGCTAC